>NC_027754.1:45762536-45832387 GCF_000695525.1 Brassica oleracea var. oleracea
TAATAAATAAATTATACGGCGGCTCGGCCGACCAATTAATAACAAACACAATATAAGGCGGCTCGGCCGACCAATAAATAATAAACAGAATATAAGGCGGCTCGGCCGACCAATAAATAAATTAAATTACTAGTAAATAATATAGGCGGTATTCCGGCCATTATAACATGATATAAATAATAGTAGAGGCGATATACCGACCATTATAACAGAGTATAAATGATACAAATAAATTTTACCGAATCGCAGAGTGATCGTGCTGATAACGTGTTATAAAAAAAACTAGAACTTTATTGTATCGAGGAAATTTAAATAAGGGCAAAATTTTATACCCGTAGGAGAAGATAACACTGATAATAAGAGATGATGTGTTATTAGAAGGAGAAGGAATGATATGTCTACTATCGATCGGAACGATCGTTTATATGGAAAAGAAATCCACTGTGCAAATAGTGCAACGGGCCCCACATCTTTTATATTATCAACATATACGACGTTTTTTTTTCTGACTTTTCGCGACAAGCTGAGTATTATTTCACATATCTTAAGCTCTTGTAAAGGATTTGACGTTGCTATGTTGACGCTCGGAAACAGTATACATTATTTCGTTTAATATATTATAAAGTATGTATATCTGTTTTATGTTTCTATCAAAAAGATAAAGGGAATCAGGATCGCATGGATGCGTTATCCGGTCGGTGAACGATCGTGAATCACACTCAAAAGTAACAATACATAGACCAAAACTGGGCACCACACCACTTGTATGTTCTCTCTCTACCAGTCTACCACCCCCTCGAGCTTTACTTGTCCTTATCACTTCCCCTTTTCGTATTAGTTGTCTCATTCTAGTAATTAGTGGTTGTCTTCCTAAGTTTAATCACCAACCATGTCCCTGCTGCGGAGTACCGACCTCTTACATTCTCTCTTTCGCTGTTCTTTTCACAATAACGAATATTTTTATCTATTTCATGATCATTCAACTTTAATCCCAACATCATCACTTAACACTGCTCCTCAGTCTTTTTTTTTTGTTTTTCCTTTACACATCTGCTTGACCTCATCCACGTAACCTTGCCTCACGCCAAACAATCTTATTAGCAGCACCTATTCTACGTCGGACAAAATACAACCAATAGTCTTTAGATGCTAGCACTACATAAATTTATAAATCAACAAATTTAATAGTATTATTTATACTTTCCGGTCTATCTTTTTTTTTTGTGCAACACTTTCCAGTCTATCATATTAGGGAAAGTGGTAATGGTATAATTTTTATTTGCTACTATATAAAGTTCATATATTTTTTATTATTGAAGTTTTCATAATTAAAAAACCGTATCAAATTTTAAATTTTAAAAGTGTATACTATAAATTTATATACACTGTAGACCAACCAACACCTAGTGGAAATTTATATAAATGTTCCTCTTTTAGCTTCTCTATCCTTATTTTAAAATCTACATAATATACTGCTAATTTAAGATTATAGTACACCAATCAAAGCATTCACACCACCTTTCAGACATTAGGACAGAACTAAAAAGCCATTTTAGTTTATGCTCGATTTCTGCAACACGAGGAAAATACAAAACATTCTCCAGTCTCGTGTTCTTCACCGATTTTCAATTTTTAAATCTTGAAACTTCTTCCTTCCTCTTCTCCAAATCCACCGTAATGATTTTTTGAAAGAAGCAACTTCAGCTCTGTTCTTCTTGAAACCAAAGTTTTCAACTTCAGCTCTGTTCTGCTTACATCTGAGCTCGTTTTAGTTATAAAGTTCAGATTTTTGTTTGTTGGGTTATTAGTTTAGGGATGCTGTCCAAAAGTGTTGTCGCCGTCTCTGTCGTACTTATTATGCTATACTGTAACTTGTTTATCGAAGTTGTAGCGATTGGTGTGAACTGGGGCTCACAGGCAAGTCACCCGCTACCTCCAGCGACGGTGGTGAGGCTTCTCCAGGCTAACGGAATCCGAAAGGTGAAACTTTTCGAGGCCGACACTAAGATTCTCGGAGCTTTAAGTCGGTCGGGGATTCAAGTTATGGTCGGAATCCCAAACGACTTACTAGCACCTATAGCTGCAAGCGTTGCAGTCGCAGAGAGATGGGTTTCTCAAAACGTCTCTGCTCATGTCTCCTCCAATGGCGTCGATATCAGGTTTGTTGTTCTTATGCCCTAAAGCTTCAATCTTTAGACAGTTTGTGAGTAAAGATAGAAACTTTGAGGTTCATCTTGGTCACTGTGTTGACTTGTGCTTATGCCTAAAGCTTCAATCTTTAGAGTTTTGATTACAGTTAGCAAGTAAATGTTGAAACTTTAAAGATAGTCTTGGTCACTGTGTTGACTTGTGTTTATGCCTAAAGCTTCAGTCTTTAGACTTTTGATTACAGTTTCTGAGTAAAGATAGAAACTTTGAAGACAATCTTCTTGCTCACTGGTGCTGACTTGTGCTTATGCCTAAAGCTTCAATCTTTAGAGTTTTGATCACAGTTAGTAAGTAAAGATAGAAACTTTAAAGATAGTCTTGGTCACTGTGTTGACTTGTGCTTATGCATTACAGTTTGTGATAAAGATAGAAACTTTGAAGACAATCTTCTTGCTCACTGGTGTTGACTTGTGCTTATCCCTAAAGCTTCAATCTTTATTAGACTTTTGATTACAAGTTTGATGAGTAAAGATAGAAACTTTGACTTGTTCTGTTGTGTTGACTTGTGTTGGTGTCTAAACGTTAGGTACGTGGCAGTTGGGAACGAGCCATTTCTAAAGGCATTCAACGGAACATTCGAGGACATAACACTCCCCGCTCTCCAGAACATACAATCAGCTCTCATCAAAGCCGGTTTAGCCACCCAGGTGAAAGTCACAGTCCCACTCAACGCAGACGTGTACCAAAGCGCATCCAACCTCCCTTCAGACGGAGACTTCAGACTCGAAATCCGCGACCTCATGATCAGCATCGTCAAGTTCCTAAGCGACAACCAAGCTCCCTTCACCATCAACATCTACCCTTTCATCAGTCTCTACAACGACCCTCACTTCCCCGTGGAGTTCGCCTTCTTCGACGGCACAGGTGATCCTATAAACGACAATGGCAGAGTCTACGACAACGTTCTCGACGCGAACTACGATACATTAGTCTGGTCCTTGCAGAAGAACGGGTTTGGTAACTTGTCCATCGTCGTTGGGGAAGTCGGGTGGCCCACGGATGGAGATAAGAACGCCAACATGCAGTACGCACGGCGGTATAATCAAGGCTTCATGAACCGTCAGAGAGCTGGTAGGGGGACGCCTATGAGACCAGGTCCCTTGGACGCTTACTTGTTTAGCCTTATCGACGAAGATGCCAAGAGCATTCAGCCAGGGAACTTTGAGAGACACTGGGGGATGTTTTACATCGATGGGCGGCCTAAGTATCAGCTCAGCCTTCTTGGAAACGGTAACGGGTTGGTTCCAGCGAAGGATGTGCATCACATGGGGAAGAAATGGTGCGTTCTCGCGCCGTCTGCTAGTCTTGAGGATCCTCAGCTTGGACCGAGCGTTGGCTACGCTTGTGATCATGCTGATTGCACTAGTCTTGGGTATGGTTCTTCTTGTGGGGGCTTGGATTTGGCGCAGAATGTTTCGTATGCGTTTAATAGTTATTATCAGGTGAGTGACCAGCTGGAGAGTGCGTGTAAGTTCCCTGGGGGTATATCTATGATCGTTACAAGGGATCCTTCTTTTGGGAGTTGCCAGTTTAAGATAATGATCAAGTCGGATTCTTCAGGTGGTGAAGCAAGTACCAAGATGTGTTTAACAAGATCAGCGGCAGTGTTGTTACTCTTGTTGATGTGTATGTATATTGTTCTATGATGGTTTTTGATTGTTTATTCTTCTGTCTTAAAGAAAACATTGCTGTTTATTGAGAAAACTATAAAAGAAACATTGAGATTTATGTAGGCCAGAGTGTTTGGGTACCCGTTGGCGTTCGAATTGAGTTTTTCGGATTTCGGTTCTTTTTTATAACACCTCATAGGTCTCATTTTAGTAAATTTGGAAGTACATGCCGGGTTCAAATATAACACATCTGGTTCGGATCGATTCTGTATCACATCATAAAATCCATAAAGTAATCATATATCATTCGGATTCGGGTTATATTGGATCGGTTCGGATATACCTGAAATAAAATCTAAAATTTAAAAGTAAAACATAAGAAATATATATTTATTTATATATAATTAAGTATTTAAGGTAGTTATTTATATTTTAAATACTTATTGTTAGATAACATATCAAAATAAATATGAAATTATTTTAAGTATATATTCATGTTTCATATAATTATATTGTATATTATTTTGGACATTCAGATCGGTTTCTTCGGATATTTTTCGAATTTTTCGGTTTTTTCGATTTTTCGGATTACCTGTTCGGGTTCGGTTAATAACACTTCAGGTTCAAATATGTTTTGTACCACCTTACAAGACCTATTCAGATATTTTTTACATTTTGGACCGGATACGGATCGAGTTTTTCGGTTCGGGTTCGATTTAGATTTTGGGTTACAGATATTATGCCCATGCCTAGATTTATGTATCACAACATGATTATTGGAAGATCCTTAGAGTGAGGTTCTTAGCGAAATATAAGAACTCGTCTCTTAACTTTTAACTAAAAAAATTAAGAACCGGCTCTTAAAACTCTTATTTAAGAACCGATTTTTAGCTTTTTTTAATTAAAAATTAAGAGACGGATTCTTATATTCCGGTAAGAACTTCACCCTAAGAACTTTCTATAATGGTGCTCTTATTTGGTGGTCTCTCCTCCGTTTATTACCAGAGACTAACTCCAACTATGGGCCCTATGTAAGGCCTATATATTGAAATATGGGCTTTATAAAGCCCATCGCTTGAAATATTGACCCCCCTCTTAAAATACGGGTTTAGGGTTTGTTTCGTAAAAAAACGGTTCGGGTTATGTTTTAGTATCATAGTCAGTTCAGCTTCGTCGTCTCCACCTGCCACCTCTTATACTACTCCACAACAACTCAAAGCTTCTCTCTTTTTTTTCTTTTTTCTTTTTTTTCTCTTCCTCGAAACGAACTTGTAATTTCCACGATCCCAAACGTTTATTTCAATCGCCTGTAAAACATGGACGAACAAGGGCATGATGCCGAGGTCCGTAATCCAACGGCTGTTACGGCGGAGACGGAAAATTCAATCGGCGGAGCTGACCATGAAGAAGGACAACAGGAGGAGGAGGAGGAGGACGAAGTAACGGCTATTGCGGCGGAGGTTGAGGAAGAAGACGAGCTTATAGAGAAGGCGCAGAAGCTCATGGATAGTATCACCGCCGGTGCTAATAACCCTAACCCTACTATCCTCCACGCTCTTAGTCATATTCTTGAGTCCAAAGAGTCTCTGTATGATGCTTTCACACTCTCTTCTTGATTTGTTCATTTTTATAGCTTGACGCTTTCTTTCTTGTGTCCGCAGGTTTGTAAAGGAGAGTGAATTCTACTCCAATGATCGCAGTAATCATATCAGTGGCAATCTGTGTAATCTCATCAGAGTAAGTCCTTTTGATGGATCAGTCATTGCTTTAGTAGCTTATTTCTTCTTATTTTTGGTTTCTTGATGTTTACAGGAGAATGATGAGTTTTTTGAACTGATTTCCTCAAATTTTCTTACTGAGGATACTTACTCAACCGCGGTGAAGGCAGCCTCCGTAAGGCTGCTAGTGAACTGTTCGCTTACTTCCATGGTAAGACTTTGCTCCTTTCTTTTACGCTTAGCAGCTCGTTGGAAATGGTTGGTTCGTGATGCGATGCTCTCTTTTTTTTCCTTACAGTATCCTTATGTTTTCGACGATGCTGTTATGGATAAATTTAAAAACTGGGTCTTGGATGAGTCAGTCAAGTTTCCTGGTGAACACTCTGGCAGCAAAGAGGCCTCAGATGCTGAGATGTTAAAGACTTATTCCACAGGACTTCTCGCTATCTCTCTGACGAGGTACATCTGATTAAAATATTTTCATTTTGTTGTCTCTTTTTGATGCTTAAAATGTTTTTTTGGCGCCTACAGCTGAAATAATATTATTTTCTTTTTTATCTGACCTATACAAGTCGTGGTCAATTAGTTGAAGACGTCTTGGCATCAGGACTATCTGCTAAGCTTATGCATTATCTTCGAGTACGTGTTATTGGAGACTCGAGCACAAGCCGTAGAGATGCCCTTCATACAACTGAGGCTAAGCATGTTTCCTTAAAAGGAAAAGAAGAAGGTCGAGGTAGGGTGCGGAGGGTTGTGGATACAGTTGAAGGTGACCATGTTCTTGACGCAGACTCCGGTAGAGAGATGGGTCAGTCTGAAGGAGAATTCGAAATCGATGGCAATGTTTCAGCTGTTGTTGACTGTAAACTGAAACCTGGAGATGACAATACCGGAAGAGATGACCCTTCAAAACACAGAATGAACCGATCAAAATCCAGGGGGAGAGGAAAGGTGAACGAAGGTGCTACTGATACAGACGTTCTCTTGACATCTCCTAGATCAATTCGTCTGGGTGTCAGAGATAGGGATCTACCAAAAAATTCGGATGTCAGAAATGCAGAAGATGTGACCTTATGTCTGGGGAAAATGAAATCTGGTATTGTAGGGATTGAAAGAGATGAGAATGATGAGTGCTTTCAAGGTTGCTGGGTAGGAACCAAAAATATAACTGATCTAGTAAAGAGAGCAGTTGGAGCTGCTGAAACCGAAGCTAGAGCTGCCCATGCTCCTGATGACGCAGCTAAAGCAGCTGGCGATGCTGCAGCAGAGCTTGTTAAAACTGCTGCTTTGGAGGCATGTTTTTATTTTGTCTAGCTGCTAATGATTTCATTCCTTTATGAACCTCTGGTATATTGAATGTCTTTATTTTTAAATGATTCCAGGAATTCAAGTCATCTGGCAGTGAAGAAGCTGCCGTGTCTGCTGCTGTTCGAGCAGCTACTACAGTCATAGATGCCGCTGAGGTTTCAAGGTTAGTCATGCTATGTAGTTGTTAATTCTACTGAGGTTTATCAAATATGGTAGCTTCTAGTTAACTCTGCTATTTGGGCTGTGCAGAAATCCCACTTGTGTTATATCTGATCAGACTGCGGAATTGAATTGCGTGGAAACAGACGCAATTGCCGAGGTTGGAGAAGTTTCACTTCCAGATATGGAGTCGTTGGCTCAGTTACAAGAAAAATATTGCATCCAGTGCCTTGAAATACTTGGTGAATATGTCGAGGTTCTCGGGCCTGTTCTCCATGAAAAAGGTGTTGATGTATGCATTACGCTACTGGAACGTACATCCCAACTTGGAGATGGTTTTTCCCCTTTGTTACGTGACGTAATGAAGTTAATTTGCGCTTTGGCTGCACACCGGAAGTTTGCTGCAATGTTTGTTGACCGTGGTGGCTTGCAAAAATTACTTGCTGTACCAAGGGTTACGGAGACCTTTTATGGTCTGTCATCTTGCTTATACACCATAGGCTCTCTTCAGGTAGTAATAACAGCAAAGTTGTACGATCTAGTGCTATCTTTTCACAGATCTATCGTTGAATTACTACAGATCCGGCTTCTTCTTCTTACCTTCAATTTCTTTTTTTTTTCTCAGGGTATAATGGAGCGTGTTTGTGCACTTCCATCGGATCTCATACATCAACTGGTTAAATTAGCTATCGAACTTCTAGACTGCTCCCAGGATCAAGCCAGGAAAAATGCAGCCTTATTCTTCGCTGCTGCTTTTGTCTTTAGAGCCATTTTAGATGCATTTGATGCTCATAATAGCTTGCAGAAACTCCTTGCGATTCTTAAAGATGCAGCCTCAGTTAGAACTGGTGCTAATTCTGACCGATCAGCCCCTGAAGTCATGACATCGTCAGAGAAACAGATGGCTTTTCACACCTGTTTTGCTTTGCGCCAGTATTTTAGAGCTCATCTACTTTTGCTTGTGGATTCCATTCGTCCTAGCAGAAGTGGCCGAGGTGGTGTGCGAAATGTTCCTAATGTAAGGGCAGCCTATAAGCCCCTTGACATCAGCAATGAAGCTGTAGATGCCGTATTCCATCAGTTACAGAAGGATCGGAAGTTGGGTCCGACCTTTGTGAGAACTCAGTGGCCTGCTGTCAATAACTTTTTGGCGTCCTCTGGACATGTTACCATGTTGGAACTATGTCAGGTACTGTAGTATTATACTCTTCATAGGTACTTTGTTTTTTTTCTACCATGCACTTACATGTTGGTCGCATGCACAGACTCCACCAGTAGACCGTTATCTCCATGATCTGCTTCAGCATGCTTTTGGTGTTCTTCACATAGTTACATCAATACCTGATGGCCGCAAAGCAATTGTGAGTGCCACACTGAGCAACAATCGTGCGGGCATTGCCGTTGTTCTGGATGCAGCAAATATTTCTAACAGCATAGTGGACCCAGAGGTCAGCAGTCTGCTTTATACATTATTCACATGGGTTTAGTCTTTCTTCTTTTGCTTCTCATTTTTACTTGCCTATTTTCTTTGTTATTGCAGATCATACAGCCTGCACTAAATGTCCTAATCAATCTGGTCTGCCCTCCACCATCATTAAGTAATAAACCGCCTCTTGCACAAAACCATCAACCTGTTTCCGGCCAAGCCACTGCCCGTCCTTCAACCGATGCTGCTGCAGATACTCAGTCCACTGGTAATGCTCCGCCAACTCCTGTTGCACCAGCGTCTTCAGGGTTGGTCGGTGATAGAAGAATTTTCTTAGGAGCAGGAACTGGTTCTGCTGGCCTTGCTGCTAAGTTGGAGCAGGTCTATCGTCTAGCACGTGAAGCTGTTCGTGGGAATGATGGTATAAAAATTCTCTTAAAACTTCTTCAGCCGAGAATTTATGTGAACCCCCCTGCTGCCCCAGATTGTCTACGAGCGTTGGCTTGCAGGGTACTTCTTGGTCTTGCTAGAGATGAGACAATTGCACAAATACTGACTAAACTTGAGGTAGAATATAACAAATTTCTTTCCCCAGTTATCTTCGTCCTCTCGTTTTTTTGTTTCTGTACTGACTTTCCAAACATGGTTTCTAGGTTGGTAAGAGTTTGTCAGAACTAATTCGGGATGCAGGTGGTCAGTCAAGTGGAACAGATCAGGTCAGGTGGCAGGCTGAACTTGCTCAGGTGGCCCTTGAGCTAATAGGGGTAACCATCTGAACTGATTTATATTTCTTGTTTATGGAATTGTTTTTTGTGTGCTTCATTAGTAATTGAAGTTGTCTCTCTGTTGAAGTTTTGCAAACGTTTTCAGTTGTGGTTTATATGCGTTTGTAGATATTGACAAATTCAGGGCATGCGAATACACTAACAGCCAGTGATGCTGCTACTCCAACCTTGAGGCGCATTGAAAGAGCCGCCATTGCAGCAGCAACACCTATAACATATGATTCTAAGGAGCTTTTGCTCCTTATCCATGAGCACCTCCAGGCATCAGGTCTTGGTGAAACTGCTTCAGCACTGTTGAAAGAGACTCAGTTGAGTCCTCTACCTTCCCTGGCTCCCCCTTCTTCTATTGCATTTTCCGCTACACAAGAGATGCCTGCGCCGGTAGTTCAGGAACAGTGGCCTTCTGGCCGTGCTAACGGTGGATTTTTCACCAGCAAACCCAAAGTCTGTGCACATGACGACGATCCTAATTCTAGATGTAATGCGGCTATATCTGCCAAGAAGAAACATCTGGCTCCCTCGACACAGGAGACGTCCACGCCGGTAGCACAGCAACAGTGGCCCTCTGGCCGTGCTAGCGGTGGTTTTTTCCCCAGTAAACTCAAAGTCAATACTCATGAGGAAGATCCTAGCTTGATAGGTAATGCAGCTCCATCCGCAAAGAAGAAACAGTTGACTTTCTCACCCAGCTTTAGTTTGCAGTCACGGAATCAAACTTTCCCCCAGGACGCTCACCCACAGTCTACTCAGAGAATAGACAGTAGTAGTTCAAATTCAGATCCTGCTTGTGCGGATACATCAAAAACTGCTGCAGAATTAGTTTTGAAGAGCGACATTGATGCCGATTCTCAATTTAAGACCCCGACTTTTCCCAGAAAACGGAAATTGTCGGAGCTTAAAGACCCAGATGTCTCAGTTTCAGGTAAAAGAATCAATTTGGGGGAGCTAGGACCGCCATCTCCAGCTTGTCGAACCACGGCTTCCTTTCGTAGGAGTTCAACCATTGCGGATGCTTCAGGTTTACAAACACCAGCTTCAGCTTTGGATGTTAACCAATCTGGGAGCTCCAGGCTAGGACTGATGACACCTGCTTCTCAGCTAAGGCTTCCAAGCGATCCCCAGCCTTCAAATACGGAACGGTTAACACTAGACTCTCTTGTTGTTCAGTATTTGAAACACCAACACAGACAGTGTCTGGCTCCAATCACAACTCTTCCCCCTGTGTCTCTCCTACACCCGCATGTCTGTCCTGAACCTAAACGTTTACTTGAAGCTCCACTAAATGTCACTGGCCGTCTTGGAACCCGCGAGCTTCAAAGTTTTTACAGTGGAGTCCATGGGAGTCGCAGGGACCGTCAGTTCGTTTTCAGCAGATTCAAATCTTGGAGATCTTGCCGAGATGAGAATGCTCTCTTTACATGCATCTCACTACTTGGAGGTACTAATCATTTAGCAGTCGGTAGTCATGCTGGAGAAATCAAAATATTCGACGCTAGCAGCTGTAGCTTGCTTGAGAGTTTCTCAGGCCACCAGGCTCCGGTAACACTTGTTCAGCCATATGTCTCTGGCGATACTCAGTTGTTACTTTCTTCTAGTTCCAGTGATGTGCAGTTGTGGGACGCTTCTTATATAACTAATGGGTCTAAGCACTCCTTTGATGGGTGCAAGGCTGCAAAATTCAGCAACTCTGGGCGATATTTTGCAGCGCTCTCATGTGAAGGATCAACAAAAGATGTTCTTCTGTATAACGTAGAGAGCTGCACTCTTTCCCATAAATACACTGACACATCAACTTCTTCTCGGAGTAGTCCATATTCTCTTGTACACTTCAGCCCTTGCGATACACTAATATTGTGGAATGGTCATCTGTGGGATCGCCGTGTTCCAGATGAGGTCAGCCGGTTTGATCAATTTACTGATTATGGCGGCGGTGGTTTTCATCCTTCTCGAAACGAGGTAATGATAAATCATATTACTCTCTTCTGAAATCTTTTATATGTGAGAATACCAAAGATAATAAACTGCCATCATGTCTTGGCTTATCTCAATATGATGTTTTTTATAACAGGTGATCATAAACTCTGAGGTCTGGGATTTGAGGAAAATGAGGCTACTTCGAAGTGTACCATCACTGGACCAGACAGCTATTACGTTCAACTCCAGGGGTGATGTCATATACGCAATGCTGAGGAGAAACATTGAGGACGTGATGTCTGCTGTCCACACGTGCCGTTCGAAGCATCCGTTGTTTGCTGCTTTCCGCACTCTTGATGCGATCAACTATTCAGACGTTGCCACTATACCCGTGGACCGATGTCTCCTCGACTTTGCCACCGAACCAACAGACTCTTTCCTTGGGCTGATCACAATGGAAGATCAAGACGATATGTTATCCTCAGCGAGGTTGTATGAGATTGGCAGACGGAAACCAACAGATGATGACTCTGATCCCGATGATGATGGTGAGACAGAGGACGAAGATGAAGATGATGAAGACGATGAAGATGACCTGGACCGGATTCTGGGACTAGCTGGAGACGATAGCGGAGATGATGACATTAGCAGCGATGACAATGAAGATAATAGTGCAAGCGATTTTGATGATGATGATGGACGTATGCTCTTTGAAGGTGGTGACTTTTTGGAGATTATGAGTGATGGTGATGATGAAGATAGTGGTGATGATGAAGATGACAATGTTGATGGCGAGGAGGATTTTCTGGACAACACTCAATCTTAATGCTTTAATCTTATTTTCTTTTGAACTCTACAGTGTGTCTAAGATGGATTCACTACCCAAAGTTTTGTTGACAAGTAACTTTGTATTTTTCTTTTAGAAGTTGCATGTTTATTTGATGGTCAGTAATTAAAAAAGGAAACAGATTCTCAGAATCATGATTTCTCATTTCACACTCACACCTCATACTTGAGGCATGCATCATCATCGGATTCATCACACATCAAATGCTCCTCTGCCACAGTAAGGAAACATAAATTCAAGGAAAACTAAACCAAACACTTCAGACATTCACAGTACATTTGTTTTGTTCATTTTCTGCATACAGAAGTTTCAGTAGTCTAAAATGGTTGGTGTTACTTCTCCTACCTTGGGAAAAGAGATACAATCTGATATTACACACACAAACTTACATATATCTAAAGCCCTTCTTCCTCTCTTTCTTTGTTATGTCCTCTTCTTGTCCTCTCTCTTTCTTCACACAACAGATTAGTCGATTGTCATTGGTTGCGTCATGCAACATCTGAAACGGGCTTTCCTCGCAGTCGTCATTATCTCGGTTTCAGCCGCCTCAAGAAGATTGACAACCTCTGCAAAACAAGGACGGACTTCAGGGTTCGCATCCCAGCAACGTGTCATGATCTCACCAAGCACAGGGAGACAATCAGCTGGGACCGTTGGACGCACTCCTCTGTTCACCACCGCAAATGCAGCTTGAACAGCAGTCATGTTCTGGAACGGTAACAGACCCGTTATCAACTCCCACAGCACGATTCCAAAACTGTAGACGTCCACTTTTTGAGTGTAAGGTCTATGCTGGATCATTTCTCTGCATCAAGAAAGGAAGTTAAGTCTATATATAACTTGCAGATAAGGATTGATAATGATTCATAGTTCAAGAAACTATTCTAACTTACGGAGCCATCCATCTGTAAGTCCCTGTCTCAGGTGTCATCCCTTCAGTTTGAACTTCGATTCTCGCAACGCCAAAGTCAGCAATCTTGATGGACCGATCAGCTGATATGAGGAGGTTATCCGACTTCAGATCCCTGTGTATAAAGTTGCGCTCGTGGACGTAAGCCATACCTCTGGCAACATCCAACGCCTGCTTAACAGCCAACTTCAAAGGCACAGCTCGGTTTTGCCTCTTAGTCAAAAACTGTCTCACCGAACCTCCTTTCGCATATTCAGTCACGATGCACCACACCATCGGTTTGATGCAAGCGCCGATGAACCTGACGATGTTGGGGTGCTTCAGAAACGAGAGCATAGAAACCTCCTGCTGAAACTGCTGCTCCAGGGCCTGCGCCTTCTCGGGGCTGTTCTCTGGCCTCTCTAGTAGCTTAATCGCTACATCCTCTCCGTTGTAAGTCCCTCTGTATAACTTACCAAACGCCCCTTGCGCGAACGCGGGACCCATGTGAAGCTTCCTCAGATCTATAGTCCACTCTTCGTAGTTCGCAAGCCCCTGAGTTGGATAGCTGCTGTCCATCAACGCTTGCGCCAAGGCATCATCGTTGAGCGCATGCGTGACTCTCCCGGGGCGAAACACGCTTTGCCCAACGGAGAGAGAGTAGGGATGGCGCATAGGCTTCAAACCGGGGTGGCCGATAAGAGCGTCGCTAGAACCAACGCTACTGTTATCCACAGACATTGACACGGACCCTCCGGCGTTACTTGTCTGCATGCTGTCTGTGGACATGTTTGTACCTTCTTCACCGAGCTTTTGATAAAAGTCTTGCGTGAATGCATCGTAATTGTGGTGATTGCCAACAGCGTGCATATCGAACTTTGGCCCCTCAAGCATCTTTTACAATCTCGTGGTATGTGGTATGCCTTTCAATCACTTCAACATGCACCTAAAACAAAAAAAGATATGACAAAAATGAGAAACACAATTTAGAGTTCTGTCTAGGTAACAAACAAATGGTTTGTAGTAAGGTCTTTTCTTGACAGATCGACCAATCACTATCATGACATAAAGGTCTTCTCTTTCATTGCAGTAAAGAAGAAATGAAAGTTTAAGTTGGTTTCAACCTGTATTGAAGCTAAAGATGCTCTACAACCTTATATAGAAACATACATGTTACTAAAAGAATGAAACTTTTTTTTTTGTTGTGAATAAAGATGAAGACAGATCCTTGATTCTCAAGCAAGTACTCTTCTTCACAATTGAAAAAAAAAAATCAAAATTTACTATCAAAGGAAACACAAGTTGTGTACAAATACAAATGAGGTCCTAGCAGAAAGAAGTTTCATTTTTTCACGAACTCAGACACAGATCCGATGATTAGACGATGGGATAAGCTAGAAGAAGGAGTCATGGCTTACCTAGAGCTTCATAGGCAGTAGATTTGAGCTGGAAGACATGTAAATAATCAGAGGTGAAGATAAGTTTAAGGATCCAAGAGAGAAACCAAAGCCTCCACGGAAGTAATCAAATCGCAACACCAAGAGCTTAGTTCCGATCAAGTTCAGAGGTGGAGAACGGAGGAGGAGGAGGGAGATGACTCAGTCGTCGTTGCTTCCCTTTTACTTTTCCAACACTCCCATTTATTTATTTTAGTTTTGGTCCGTTCTTTGCTGGCACATTCGTTTCTTATTTATTGGGAACATCTTCCGAGCCACACTCTCTCCGAGGGATACTGTTGCGCACGCGCTTTAGCATGTGGAAACGTCTCACCGTGTCATTTCGCAGCGGATGATTGGTCGGCGCGTAAGTACCTTTCAAGCTACGCGCAACCGTCTTTTCTTGTTCACCGTTCACGCTTGTCTTATCAAGCATTACTTTTTGCCTTTTTTTTTTTTGGGTCGCTTAATTATAAACACTCAAGCTGTTAAGGGGCTTAACCAGGCCCATTTTAATATCAAGTTATCAACCAACAATATAGCTTCTATTAGGTTTAGTGGGGCTTAACCAGGCTCATTAAATAACTTAATGTGATTTGTATTAATGTGATTTGTATTAAGATGACAAATCTATTGTTGTTATTTGAACATTGACTTTGAAAAGTCATTTAAAATCTAGCTTTACCTAACTTATCATTTTATTAAATATTTTGAAATATGATGTTACCAAAAATATTTAAGCTGTGAATTTTTTTCTCGGGAGTTTCTAAAGATTTAGTATTTCGATAGAATTTTCAATTTTCTTTCGTTTTAAAAAAATTGAAATAAATGTCTCATGATTTTTAGAAGAAGATTTTAAAATTTTAAAATAAAATCATATTAAATTTTCATTCATTTAAAATCATATAAAAAATTATTTTAAATCAGATCAATTAAAATATCAACACTTCCAATTTGGTTTAATAGGCTTAACTAGGCCCATTAAAACATCAACACTCAAGCTTCTAAATATAGCTTAGTCGGCTTAACTAGGCCCACTCCGGTATATCTTTATATATAAACAGGGTTGTTATCATGGCGTAGGGTTGTTTTTGTTTCAACATTTCGACATTGCACTCTCCAGTTTCCAGTAGCCAGTAGGCAATTGATTTGAACCCTTGCGAAGGAGCTAAACGCCATGTCGTCGGAGCCGGAGAATCCATCCTCATCCACCGCCACGCCGCCGGAGGAATCCGGAGAGAAGATCAGCAAGAAAGCTGCGAAGAAGGAAGCCGCGAAGCTCGAGAAGCTACGCCGCCGTCAGGAGAAAGAAGAAGAAGAAGAAGAAGCCTCACGCAAGACAGCTTCCCTCTCCATCGAGGAAGAATCGTTCTCCAGAAACCACGGAGACGTTACTCTCAACGAGCTAAAATCCACGGAGGATCCCAAAGCCGGGAAGTGGAGAGAGGCCGTCGAAGGGAAGGAGTGGACCGACGTGAGGGAGCTTGTGGAGGCGATGGCGGGGACGGAGGTTCTGATCAGGGGGAGAGTGCACACGTATCGACACGTTTCCAGCAAAAAAGGGTTTCTGATCGTGAGGCAGAAGGGGTCCAAGGTTCAATGTGTGGTTGCTGAGTCGAAGGAGAATCATGTGAGTGTTGACATGGTTAAGTTCGTTAGGCAGCTGAATAGAGAGTCGTTTGTTGATGTGATTGGTTACGTTGTTCTCCCTAAGGATCCTGTGACGGGCGCCACGCAGCAGGTTGATTGATTGGTTTTCACTTTCTTTGATCTAATTGTGATGTGACATTCAAAGAGAGACGTTGACTTGTGTTTTATTGGTAGGTTGAGATTCAAGTGAGGAAAGTGTACTGCGTCAACAGTGCCTTGCAAATGCTGCCACTTTATGTCGAGGACGCTGCTCGTAGTGAAGCAGACATTCAGGTAGTATTAATGTGGTGATGATTTGGAGATTTGTTGGAACTGTGTCGGTGTTCATAAGAGTAGTTGTTTCTATGATTGTTGCAGGCTGGGAAGCCTGGTGCCAATCAGGACACCCGTTTGAACTTTAGAGTGATTGATCTCAGAACACCGACTAATCAAGGAATCTTCAGCATTCAGAGCTGGATTCAAATTGTAAGCCAGTCTTTAGGATTTGATATGCAACAACATGGAGTATTAATAGTGATATATAATGAGTCTTATTAGTGTATGCACGAAGACTAGGATAGGATTTACTGAACTGAAGATATGTAATTAAAATTGTGCAGGGATGGAGAGAGTGCTTACTACGTAAGGGTTTTATTGAAATCCATTCACCGAAACTGCTGGCTGGGAGTAGTGAAGGTGGCTCTGCTGTATTTAGGTTGGACTACAAAGGCCAGCCTGCCTGTCTAGCTCAGTCTCCTCAGCTTCATAAGCAGATGGCAATATGTGCTGACTTTGAACGCGTCTTTGAGGTTGGTGCTGTTTACAGAGCTGAAGACTCGTTCACCCATAGACACCTGTGCGAATTTATTGGTCTTGATGTGGAGATGGCGATTCACAAACACTACTCTGAGGTTAAAAAATGTGATTTCCTCTCAATCTCAAGTATGTCTATTCTGCGCCTGGTGCTAAGTTTTGTTGGTTGTGCAGATAATGGATCTTGTGGGCGAATTGTTTCCGTTCATATTCAATAAAATAAACGAGAATTGCCAAAAGGAACTTGAAGCTATTAGGAAGCAATACCCATTTCAGCCGTTGAAGGTAACCATGCAGTATAAGCAAGTACTATTAGGAAACTGTTTTTTTTTTTTTGGTATATTATTGCATTCTGATGATTTGCGCTAAAATTGCAGTTTCTTCCAAAAACATTGAAATTAACCTTTGCAGAAGGGATTCAAATGCTTAAGGTAAGACTAGTCTTTTTGCATTTGATTTGATGAGTTATTTGAAACGGACTGTAAGTAGTTATGTTGAATCATGATGTGTTTACAGGAAGCTGGTGTCCAGGCTGATCCTCTTGGAGATCTAAATACCGAAACAGAGAGAAAACTTGGAGAGCTAGTTCGGGAAAAGTATGACACCGAGTTCTACATCCTGCATCGCTATCCTTCGGCTGTTAGGCCATTCTACACTATGCCATGTGCAGACGACCCTAACTACAGCAACTCATTCGATGTCTTCATAAGAGGTTCATCTTTGAGTTCTCTCTTTTTTCCTTGTGTGTCGTCTTCTCACCGACTAAGTTCACATTTTAAAATACTTGTATTTGCGGTCTCTGTCCTTAGGCGAGGAGATCATATCAGGAGCTCAACGTGTCCATGACCCAGAACTCTTGACGGAACAGGCAAAACGATTTGGGATTGACGTCGAGACAATAAAAACGTACATCGATTCATTCAGGTAATAAACCACAAAACCGAATTAGTTTTGGTTCCTAACTATTATTGGTTATCAGAGTTTGACGAAGGCTACAAATAATATTAATGTTTGCAGGTACGGTGCACCACCTCACGGTGGATTCGGAGTGGGACTGGAGCGAGTGGTAATGCTGTTTTGTGGCCTTAACAACATCCGCAAGACATCGCTGTTCTCTCGTGACCCTCTAAGGCTCGCTCCTTAATTTCTTCTCATCTCAAAGCTAAAGCGTGGATCATTGGACAAACTCGGCAGTTGTCTTTACCTGATTCTTGGCCCTTTAAGTGCAATTGTGACTTGATTTAGTTATGTGATTAGTGATTACTTACGCTTCATTCGCATTACCGAGTAAAACTTTATTGAAAGTTGATTATGATCAATTATCATTGCTGAGACGAATTTTACAAATTTATTTTCCAAAAATTTTAAATCACAAACAAAAAGTATCGAACTTTAAACTTTTTCAACACAATCAAATTTTAAAACATTAGCTAATACCCTGGATGAAGACGAAGAAGAAAACAGAGGGTGGGGCCACCTTACTCTGCTGCTAGGATCCGGATTTCTTATTTGGGCCATGAAAACCCGAACCGATAAAGATCCGACCCGACTCGGATTATAATAAACAGATAAACCTCTCAGAGAGGTATAAACCCTTCACATTTTCTTTACCAGAAATCTCCTCTCCTTCCTCCTCCGCCATTTAGCAAAATCTTTCTTCTTCGGATGGATATACGAAAAAGCAACAGACCCACTTGTAAGACGATTTGAAACTGTCTGAATCAGTTAGTCTCTGTTCCCAAATGCAGAGAACGCTCTCACTTGCGGCTGCTAAGTCTCCTTCTTCGACTTCACCTCTGTCTCTTCGTCCTCTCATGGCTAAGGTTTGTGTTTCCACTAGTGGGGATGCTTATCGATTCAAAGTTTTGTTCTTTATGGCTAAATCTTTATACTTTAGTGAGAATTCATCACCAGAACTCATGGAGATTGTGGCGATTACTTGTTTTTGTCTGTTGCAGTTGCAGTGCAGGACAATTCAGAGTTTTCCAGCCTCATCTTCCTCTTCAGTAGTTAGGATTGATAAAGTCGTTAGAAATGTATGCCAGCTTCAGTTTAAAAGAGAGAACGCAAGTTGTTTTACCTTAGCTTGCGCACTTCCTTCCATCAGTTCTGTTAGTTATGCTGCACATTGGAGCAGCTTAACGTCTTTTGGAAGTAGTTTCAAAACGTTTCCAGGGAGATATTTTTCTCAAGTCCCTAATACTGGGAATAAGGATAAGGTTATCAGGAAGTTTAATAAGAAGCATGAGGTTTTGGCTTCCTCTGGAGTTGAAGCGGTAGTGACTTCTACTGAACCGGTTATTGGAGATGTTAGCAGTGGCATCAAGGTGGAGTTATCAACTGCACCTTCACCTGCTGCTAGCATCGGTAAGAAATTCTCTACTGTCAAACCAAAACGGCGCCCAAAGAGCAAGAAAGTCGAAGATAAATCTTCTCCAGCGGTTTCGGTTCTGGAAGAGAGTTTGAATGCTGTTCCCAAGCCAAAAGGTTCTGGAAATCGAAAATCTTCATCTGCTAAGGTATTAAATTTTTTAAAATAGTAGTTTCACCCTTAAGTATTTTACCTGACATTGTAGTGTTCTCAGAAGGAGGTGGCAAAAGATCCCACTGTTGAGGAGCCCAAAAGTTCTGCCCCATCAAAAACAGAAGCAAGCAATCCCACTGCTAGCAAAGCTAAGCAAGCCTCTCCTGTCAAAACGAAGCGGCGGCCAAAGAGCAAGAAAGTGGATGATAAATCTTCCTCAGCAGTACCAGTTACGGAGGAGGTTTCTGTAGAAGAGAGTTCAAAAAGCGTTCCCAAGCCAAAACGTTCTGGCTCTGGAAATCGAAAGTCTTCATCTGTTAAGGTATTAAGCATTTAAAATATTTTGGATATACTCTTGCTTATGTTATCTAACATTACAGTTTTCAGAAGGAGGTGGCAAAAAGCTCTTCTCCATCAGCAAAAGCAAGCAATACACCAAAACATAAGCAGGTTCCTCAAGCTCAACCCATGCAAAACAGCATAGAGCATCGAGGTCAAAATGCTTCTAAACCACTTTTTCCGCCAAGTGGAAAATCTGTTATTGTCGTTGAGTCAATCACGAAAGCAAAAGTTATTCAGGGTTATCTTGGTGACATGTACGAAGTTTTGCCAAGTTATGGTCATATCAGAGACCTGGCCTCAAGGTCTGGTTCAGTCAGGCCAGATGACGATTTTAGCATGGTTTGGGAGGTTCCATCTTCCGCCTGGACTCATATTAAGAGCATAAAGATGGCATTAAATGGGTACGGTTTCTTGCCTGTCTACCTAGTATATGACTGCTTCAGCTTCATATGATATGAGCTCCTTCTTTCCTATGTTATTGATGTGATTCTGTATCTCATTCTGTTTACTTTATTTATCAGAGCTGAAAATCTGATTCTTGCATCGGATCCAGATCGTGAAGGAGAGGCCATTGCCTGGCACATCATTGAGATGTTGCAGCAGCAAGGTGCCTTACATGAGTGTATGACAGTAGCAAGGGTTGTTTTTCATGAGATCACTGAGTCAGCAATAAAAACTGCACTTCAATCCCCACGAGAAATTGATGGGGACTTGGTACACGCCTATCTCGCAAGGCGTGCTCTTGATTACCTAATCGGTTTTAATATTTCACCACTACTTTGGAGGAAACTTCCGGGTTGCCCCTCAGCTGGGCGAGTACAGTCTGCTGCTTTGGCGCTTATATGTGATAGAGAAAGTGAAATTGACGGATTTAAACCTCAGGAGTACTGGACTGTAGGGATCAAAGTGCAAGGGAAAGATAGTTCATCTACTGTTTCAGCTCACTTGACCAGTCTAAATTCGAAAAAGTTAAATCAGCTTTCTATCAGCTCTGAAGCAGATGCACAGGACATTGAGCAAAGGATAAGATCAGAAGGTTTTCTAGTGAAGAGCATTAAGAAAAGCACTACACGGAGAAATCCACCAACTCCATATATAACATCAACCCTCCAGCAGGATGCAGCTAACAAATTGCATTTTTCATCAGCATATACCATGAAGGTTGAGAAACTGAAACCTTTTTTTTTTCGTTTTATTTACTTTTCATTGAGTCTATGTTTCTGATAATAAGTACTTTTCAGCTTGCTCAAAAACTATACGAAGGTGTCCAACTGTCTGATGGTAAATCAACTGGTCTTATAACATACATGCGGACAGATGGTTTACATGTGGGTAATCTCCATACTTGTGTATTATCTGCTATGAGCATTCATTTTTGTTTTGATTTTCAAAATTATTACTGACTGGTTCATCTTGCTATTTGTTACAACTTCATTTTGATTTTCTTGATTTATTTTTCGTTTGTTTCTGTTCTCATCAGATAGCTGATGAAGCTATCAAGGATATACAGTCATTGGTGGTAGAAAGGTAAGAGATATAAATGGATTCGTAGTTATTTTACATTAATCCATTTGACTCAAGAAAAATTTAGCAGCTATTGACTTATTATCTGCAGGTATGGGGAGAGTTTTACATCAGATGGTCCTCGTAAATATTTTAAAAAGGTTAAGAACGCTCAGGAGGCGCATGAAGCTATTAGACCTACCAATATACGTAGATTACCATGTAAGTAAATAATTTACCACTCTTTCTTCAGATTATAAGATTGATTTTAGTCATCACCTATAATTTACCATACAGTTTATTGTCATAACTCTCAACATCTTTGTATGCATCTCCAGCAACGATTGCTAGCCTGCTTGATTCGGATTCTCTAAAATTGTATACCTTAATATGGTCGCGATCTGTGGCATGTCAGATGGAGCCTGCTTCTGTTGTGCAGGTAATATATGAGCTAATTTGTACTTCAAATCCTGCATGTAGCATGTTAGCTAGGTTTTCTTGTCGACTAGCTAGAGAAAAAGGGAAAGAAAGTATGTAACTGAATTTGCCATCAACTAATATTGAGTGGTTTAAGGTTTAAATGTTTAATATTTTGGAAACCAACATATCTGTCCAATTTATTTCTGACTCTTTTCTTGTTCAGATACAAGTTGATATTGGAAATGCCTCTGAATCAATTATCTTCAGATCATCATGCTCAAAAGTCGTTTTTCTTGGATACCAGGCAGTTTACGAGGTACGATGACTCATAAAGTTTGGCTTTAGATTGCCATTTGCACGTTTATTTTGACGTTTTTTCCTATTTAGATTTTAATTTTGTTTGTTATCAGCTAATGAGGGATCCTTATTCTATTTGAACATATGCTTAGAGGTTTTTGTTGATTTTTGTTGTAGGACCCTGAAACTAAGACAATCAAAACCAAAGACGATGAAAAGAGTAGTGAGCGGGAGGAAACTTTTGAAACTCTCAGTTTGTTGAAGGTATTATTCCTAATATCACAACTTTTTCTTTACCTGTGCTTTGTACCATGGTTGTCATTTCTTTCTCCTCTTTTCAGGATTGGGATCCGTTACATATTGGTGAAGTGGAGCTCAAGCAGCACCATACTCAGCCCCCACCACGCTATTCCGAAGGGTCACTGGTATGGCATTCTAATTTCCTTTGTCTCAGAAGTATCTAAGATCCAATTCCACACTATGTTTTCGGTTAATAAGTTTTCTATAGGCGAAGAGGAAGATATACGGTTGGGAAAATGAGAACTGACACAATTTTTAATACCAAAACTAGTTTATTCTGGAAACTGAATACGTCAGACATGTAATGAATCTGATACTTCACATTTTCTTCTCCAGTAGTTCATTTTGGTTCGCATTCAGCTAGACAATGCTTTCACTAAAGCTTCTACACAATGTTCTCATTGTTGAAGTTAAGGATTGATCCTAAACAGTTCTCTTTAACAGTAACTCATCTCTGTTTCAGTAAGATGGCAGCTAAGCATGAACTGATAAGTGGTTTATTTTTTGTATGATTGCTGAATCTGGTGGTTACGCAGAGATATTAGGCATGATACTTTATAATTGTATTCTCGGTAGGTTTTACAATGCGTAATTCTGTTATACATGCTTTTATGTGATTCAGATTAAAAAGCTTGAGGAGCTCGGGATAGGTAGACCCTCGACATATGCATCTATATTTAAAGTTTTACAGGTATGTGCTTGTGTTAAGAAAGTGGTATCTTTTTTTTCTAGTGCTTCTGTTTCTTGCTAGAGGTTAAGAGACTCTATAGTCATCTGAAACTAGCAGTACCCTTATTTCATGTGAGGCATAGACTTGTAGTATTTTGACACCTTTTTTGTTCACAGGACAGAAAGTACCTAACAATAAAGAGCCGAGTACTGTATCCGGAGTTCCGTGGGAGGATGGTATTTTCCTCATTAATTAAGCATTTAAGCTCACTAATTGATGATTTAGTAAACTAACGATCGCAACGTTATCTTTCTAACCTCTGCACTATGTTTCCAGGTTTCAGCTTTTCTTACCAACTACTTCACTGAGGTCACAGATTATAGTTTTACTGCTGATATGGAGACCGAGGTGGATTTTTAGTTTGTTCTTTACAATACTGCAAGATGAGATACTCAGTTTTTCTCATTATGACTTATTTTTGCTTTCAGCTTGACAACGTTTCTGGTGGCGTTACTAATTGGAAAGGTCTCCTAAGAGACTACTGGACACGATTCAGTGCGTATTGTAAACGTGTCGAAAGTGTCCAAATCCAACAGGTACGTTCTTCGAAGAATGAACTCTTAAAATCTACTTTCTGCACTTATTTTATTAGATTCTTACATTTATTATACATTTACAGGTGGAGAAAATGTTGGAAAAAAAATACGAGGACTTTTTGTTTTCTTCCCTTCCTGATCCTACCAGAACTTGCCCGAGGTCTGCATACCTTTTTTTCCTTGCACATAATCTAAGTTAATCAGTTTCAGGATAGAGCATCTGCTTTATAATTTTGAAGAAACCATCCTTTCAAAAAATGGCAACCCATGCTAACACTTTCACTTTCACACTTCTGCTAGATTGTGCAGTTATGATTGGGTTTCTTTCCATATTTCAGTTGTTCGGAAGGTACCTTAATTTTCAAAGTTAGCAAGTTTGGTACGGGGTATTTCATCGGCTGTGATGGCTACCCTTCGTGCAAGTAAGTTGCAGGCTATTGAATCTACAAATTCTTTTCACCTGAAGCTATCAATGTTACTATCATGGTCGCTGATATAATTTGAGCTATATTGTTCATGTGCAGATTCATTGCAAAAACACTTTATGGGGAGGATGAAGATGAAGATGATTCTCCAAGGAATACCTGCGTAGAAGAGCCCAAATTGCTGGGTCTTCATCCCAATACCAATGAGAAGGTCTCGCTGTTCTGACCCTGTTCTGTTGACAAGTTTTCTTACAACTTTAATTTGCTGAATCCATTTCCTTGTTCAGGTTATTTTAAAGTGCGGCCCTTATGGGTATTATGTACAGCTTGGTGAGGACAAGAAAGGACACTTACCAAAACGAGCAAATGCAGCCCATGTATGTTGGAGTTTTATCAATTAAACATTATCTATATGTTTCTGTTCTCTTACTGAAAACTCCCTTGCAACCGTGCTTTATAGATAAAGGATGTGAGCTCTATTACGCTTGAAAGTGCTCTCGAGTTATTACGCTATCCTCTGACACTGGTAATACGGATTTTAAGTTTAACAGTTATTGCTTTTCTGAGTGGGATGTTTTATGTTTTAACATTTGGGAGTGCTGACGACTTGGTTTACTGATTTATGACTAGGGAACCCACCCAGAAGATGGACAGCCTGTGACCTTGAAGCTAAGTAAATCTGGATTTACGGTTCGACATCGCCGCACAATGGCTACTGTTCCAAAGGTATAGTTATGTACTGTCATATGCTGCATTTGATTTAGAATAGAATTAGAAGAGCATTTATTAGGTGATGTTGGTCTTATACTTGATAAGGAAATGAGGTGTGGATCTGCATCGATAATATGATATGATCTATTGCTGTCTATGTTATTGCATGAGTCCCCGTTCAAAGGATTATCGTTTTGATTTTGGATAACTTTTTACTTGGCAGAACACTGAACCAAGTGAGGTTACTTTAGAGAAAGCACTGAAACTCTTGTCTGGCAAAAATGTGAGACTGTGTGGCAGACCTAAGAGGGTTAAGCCAACAGTAGATGAGGAATCAGAAAGAGATGAAGTTGTGGAGACGATGTAATCTCTAATCCACAACGTTAAGCTGTTGAGCTAATTTACAATTGGTTCGTGAGCTTTCACATATAAAGAAGAGCATTAGCTCTGATAGAAATTATTTGAACATTCTTTTTGGTAAGCAGAATAATAATCGTAACGAAAAAGATTGGATACTATTGTAAGATTACAATACATTTGTTAATGATATGAAAGTTTCTTTAGAAGGACTACTGTATCTTTGAATTTGCTTTATGTTAGAGAAGGCAAACAAAAGGTTTCATGGCTTTGTCTTTGAATCTCCTCCATCCTGAACTAGATGGTAAGTTAACTAGAATCATATATACAATTTGAACATTTTCTATATGGGAAAGACACTCTGCGGCAATATACATTGAGCATGCAAATTCAATTGCTCGTTTCATGAGTATATACAAAATGTAACTTCTGGTGAAACATGGATTGTTGATTTCTGTGCAGATCTATATGTTCATCACAACAAAACTTGAGACCTCAGAGGTCACTGAATCACTGTCATGGAAATATCATTCATCTGTTCCTGAAAATGGATATTGGAGAAGAAGATATGAGTTGTGTAAAACGATTCAAGTTTGAAATGCATATCTTTGTATTGGGTTATCAGTGCTTACAACTTGGGGGAAGAAGTTTGACTAACGGTGGGGCTTGGTCCGGGACTGTTGATGACTACCGCAGACCGACTTGATTCTTCAGCAAGTGCTCTTAGTCTGTTGAGCTCTGGCAATATAACTTTGGAAAGATCAGGTCTATCTTTTCGCCTTATCTCTGCACATTTGAGAGCCAACTTGGCAAACTCTGTGGTATCTTCAACAGGCCAATCAGAAACAGATGGATCAAGCACATCTTTCAAATTCCCCTTCTCCAGGGCACTCTCAATGTAACGAGTTAGACCCATTGGTGGCTTTCCTGTTATCATCTGCAGATACATAATGCCGAGTGAATAAATGTCAGATTTCACACCCAGCATACCAGTCTGCTGATACTCTGGATCAATGTAGCAGAACGTGCCAGCAGTTGATGTCATGCGGTATTGTGTCACAGTGTTTGCAACCGATGGAGGGACAAGCCTAGCCAGGCCAACATCAGCAACCTTGCTGACAAAGTTGCGGTCTAGCAAGATGTTTGCCGGCTTGAGATCACGGTGAACAAGTGGTTCTGGTTTAGTCTGGTGGAGGTACAACAGCACAGTGCCGATCTCTGCAGCGATTCTGAACCTCGTTTGCCAAGAGAGGGGTGGGCTGTCTCCTTGTTGGAAAAGACGGTCTTCTAAGCTCCCATTGGACATGAACTCATACACTAAGCACCCACCTTCTGGGCAGGCTCCAAGCAGAAGAACCATATGAGGGTGCCTCATGCAGCTTAACACTTCAACCTGTGTTTAATTGTTAAACAACACTTAATTAGAGTCAGATGCATGAAGTTCTAAAGTGTCATCTAGACTAGACTTTGTTATGAGATTTCACCTCTTGCTTAAACTGTGACCTGCCTTGAGCTGCATCTGTGTGCAAAGCTTTCACAGCCACAGGTGTCTGATCCAGATAACACTTGTAGACAGGTCCATAACCTCCTCCTCCTATCTTGTACTTCTCATCAAAGTACTCTGTTGCATCCTCAATCTCCTCGATGGAGTACTTCCTGTATCTGACATCTGCATTCGCTAAAGCATTCACCGCTTTCTTTTTCTCCTCAGTCTCCTTGAGAGCTTTCATCTCCGCACTGATTCTCTTTTTGGACTCCATTTCAGCGATCCTTTGAGCTGCTTCAGCTGCTTCCAGTGCCGCTTTGGATTTTGCTTTCTCCTTCTCTGCAATGGCTAACGCAGCTTCCTCTGCTTGCTTTGCCTCTTCGTACTTCCGCTCTTCTTCTAACTTCCAGCGTTGAAGCTCCGTTGCCTGCAGATTCAACAATTCACTTAAAATGAAGCCACACCAACTCATTGTCATGGAGACTATATACCTTCCGTTTTGATGTGAGCGCTTCCTTGCAAGCTGAACTGTACATTTCCATCGTTTGTTTCAACTCCAGTTTAAGCCTCCTCATCTCAGCCTCCACATCCTCCTGGTTTTCAAGAACTCACGATTATAAGCCATCTTGAATCTAGTAAGCAACGTCCAAAAATATTCAGAGAAGAGCAGTCTTTACCCCTCCTGGTGAAGCAGATGAAAACCTTTCGTTCTCAAATGAGTCTCTTGAGGAAGCAGGTGGTGAGCTTATATCCATTGACCCCTGTCCGTAGTTCATCGACTCGAAGCTACCATTGTCAATGTCGGAGAAATTTGATAGCCTTGGAGGAGGAGTCCGATTTTGGTCAGAATTGTCAAACAAGGAAAGGGAGTGACGCTCAGTACTTGGTCTTCCGGAGCTGAACAAGGATATGTCAGGATCTGGAATCGATAGATCTCCGTATGATGATCTCCCATTCAGGCCTCTTCTAGTGAAAGGTGGCCTGTTTCAACCAAGGAAGTTTCATGTCTGAAGTGAGCGTGTTAATTAAAAAACAAGATAGATGTGTGTACCTGGAGGACTCAGATTGGTCGTCAAGGGAC
The DNA here is from genome assembly GCF_000695525.1 of Brassica oleracea var. oleracea. Lineage (NCBI taxonomy): Eukaryota > Viridiplantae > Streptophyta > Magnoliopsida > Brassicales > Brassicaceae > Brassica > Brassica oleracea. Next base: position 45,789,991 of record NC_027754.1, read on the forward strand.
CTGCGCTGAGACTCAAATGATTTTCTCTCAGCTGCTACAAGAAACAGGAAGAAACAAACAAACAAACTCAGTATTTACAGGAGAGAGACATGTGAAGAAGCACTAAAGAAAGCCATTTTTAAAAAACCTCTTGTGTTAGTAGTTGCAGGAGAAGGCAAACGTGGATATTGTGGCCTTGAGCTATTCTGTTGAATCTCAATGCGCAATGGAGAAACAGAAGGCGCAGTACGAGAGGCTGCTCTCTTTGTTGAAAGCTTTCCTTTGGTTATGACATAAACAGTGCAGAAATCTGGTGCATTCTTTGTAATGATTACTGGAATGTCTGTAGGTTTGTTAAACCTGCAGAGTTTTATTACCCAAATGTTAACATCTGATCCACAGCCAAACCGGAAAGAGAGAGAGACAAAAACACACCTGAGAAAGCCTCCTTTTGAGGAAGCACCAACCACCAACACCTCAATGATGACCTGATTTGCATATTCAACTAAAGCTTTCCCCACATCTGAATCCTCCAACAACACATCTTTGCATTGAATCTAAACAAGTATCCAACCATCATAAGCATAGTAAGAGAGACAAGAGGACATGTAAAACCAATGTTCAAGAAACCGCTAGGCGGCCATTAGACGCTTTATATAAAAATCGTTTTGTTTACGTCTGATTTGCCAAGTAGGCGGACGCTTAGAGCTGCCTAAGTGCCTATGCCTAGACCGATTTTTAGAACATTGTGTAAAAGTGTTTTTGACTCACTTCTTTGCGTGAACAAAGGCAACGAAAGGGAAGGAACAACTGTTTGTAAGAGCCGTCTGGTTCTACAGTCACCACTGAAGAATCACCATTTGTTTGGCTCGTCTCTGAAAAGAAAACACAAACAACCCATCAGCTTCCAAGAAAGGAAAGAAGACAAAAGAAGAAACAAAAAGGTTTTCTTACTAGAAGAGTTTGGGTTAGTAGAAGGGTTTGTTGAGACGGAGGAAGCACGAGGCTTGACATGTACGAGAAGGATGGTTTGGCCTTTCTGTAACAAATTATCAACAGCCCATTTCAGAGAATTTTGGCTGCTCTTGTCTTTGTCTATCGCCACAGCAACCAAACCATCCGTGCCGAATCCTCCATCTTTATCCTTCCTGTTCCTTGCCATCCAAGTCTCTTTAAAGGACAAAATATATTGCGTGTGTTTATTAGGTTTCTTAGTTTGTTTCCTCTACAAGATCCTCTCGTTTGTAAACTTTTTAGAAAGGAAAAAAAGGGTATGAAGAAGAGAGAAAGATGTTACTATAAAAATCGATCGGCTCTGTTTCTCTCTCACTCAGTTTTGAGCGCCTCTCCTTCTTCCCCGCTTCTCTATACTTAAAACTTCCTATCAAATCTGTGTTGTATATTTTACCCCCACAAAACGGTTCCTTTTCTTGCACGCAATAAATCTATAATCTATAGAATGTTTGGTTCAATAAAACAAGCAAAAAGACTTCATGGCCCAATGGATAAGGCGCTGGTCTACGAAACCAGAGATTCTGGGTTCGATCCCTAGTGAAGTCGTCTTTTTCCTTTTTCAACTCCATCACCTTTCAAAGTAACATGCCTATACTATACGGATAAGTTTTCTGCTACATATAGTAGTGCCAGCTTTTTGAAACAATACAATATTACACGATTAGATACCTCCAAGTCTCCAACGAAGTTACCTCTTAACATTTACAATATCTTTTTTTGTTAACACCTTAAGCTTATTGGATGTCTACAAATTTGCTAGGCAAGAAATGTTTACATTGGAGAAGAGTTCATGCTATCATGTTGCTTAAATGTGAGCTTAGGGAACATATACTACTCGACTTTTTTTTTGTCGGCCAAAAGGAAAGGAACATATATATACTACTCGACTAAAAGGATTAATGAACGCCTTTAACGCCTTTTTTTGAAAAAAAATATGTAGTTAACCTAACCATTGGAATGTAAATTTTTAACATCATTATTATATATTCTTTTATATGTATAGTGCAATCTAAATTTGTTTTTCAAACGATTAGGCCGTCTCCTTGTCGTCTCAGAAACTTCATTTTCTCGTCATTGCTAATAGTCTAATCTTATCCCTTTCTTATTAGCCTTTCTTATATGTCTCCCGAATACTGCATGTATCAAGTCAGCTTTCTCACCTAGTCACCTAGCTTTGCTTCCATCGCGTTGATGTGTAAGAGAACAAAGATGAGTAGAATTGTGTACCAAATTCAGCAATATAAGGTTCACTTCCCGCTTTGTTCTCTTAGATGGCTAGTAAGAGTAAAGCTCAAGCCCAATACCGTGAAAGTACTCTAAGTTATATGTGTCAACATGCCCGAATTATTTTTCACAATTTTGGATGCGAGAAAAAAAACAATTATTTAGTTTTTTTTTTTTTAAAACACATATTTGATTGATTAAAATGTTAATTGAAATTATAGTAACTTCGAAACTAATTTGATTTAAACTCATGTATAACCAATAATTTCAAATCAATAAATACACAGTTAATAAACCATAGTAATTTTGGTCCAATAAAAACTAATTTTAACTAAATAATTGTTTTGCAATCTATAAAATGTTTAGTTCTACTAAAAAAAAAGGAATATATTTTCTAGATCTCAAAAATAAATTTAAAATTAAAATATATATCAAATATTGTGAATATGCGAAAAAATTGAATACTTAACCATAAAAACTATTAAAACATGTGAATCAAAACATCATATCCACAAAACAAAGAAAAAAAAATTCAAAAGAATTTTGAATAAATCTGATAACATCATATCCACAAAACAAAGATTTAAAATTCTTTTAAAAGAAAAAAAAAACTATTATAAATATTGTGGATCAAAACATCATATCAGAAATATATACAAAATATTTCCATATAACCAAAAAATATATAACCAAAAAATGTAAATTAAAACATCATATTAACAAAACAAACTGAGCTCGTAACTGGAAAGGCCCATGAAGACAATTAAGTATTGGGCTTTCAAGTAAATAATGTTTCTATCGTGGCCCAACAATAAAATGAGTTAAGTTGTTGAAAAAAACAAAAAGAAAAGAATCTATCATGAAACACGATCTGGATGGTTTTGTTGTCTGCCTGCTCTTAGTGGGGCCAAGAGACCCATGTGCATACCATCGTCGTCCGAATGTACGAGGCTACTCATGATCGAGAGGTTTCTGTGGTACATATCAAAAGCCGCTTGAAGTGTTGCAAAGCGTGGATTGGCTTGAGGCTGGGGGATCTCCGATTGAGGTTCAGGACCATCACACACATGTGGCATCTCAATATCAATTTCGTCTTCATCCTCAATTCACCACTTAAGAAAACATTAGTAGAAACTTAAAATCACAAGTTTCGTTAACAGTGCATTTAAATAATTAAAAATATATGTTTAAATAACACAAGATTTATTATTTTAATACAAATTATTTTAAATTTTAAATCAAATACGCATTCTAGATGAATCACACCAACTAAACAAAAACAATCATCTAGAAAACAAAACATGGAAGAGATATGTTTCCGTAAAATTTTGTTTATTTTCATCACAATAAAGATAATATATATTCCATTTAATTCACTAAAATTATAAATGAGATTAAATTTCCCTATATCTTAGCAAAATATAAAAAAATACAGTAGAGACTCTATAAATTATAATACTCGATAAATTAATAAATACGATAAATTAATTAAAAAAATTCGGTTTCGAGTTGGATCAATTCAAAATATTACAAAATCGATATGATAATAATAATAATAATAATATAGAAGATTCCATGTAAATATATAATTTCATTAAAATTATAAATTAAAATTTTATATAAATACAAATAATACATTACTTTGTTTTTTATATTATCTCTATTTTCTATAAGATTTCATAATATTTTGATGTTAACCTATCATTTTACACTTAAAATACATTTATATTTACTTGATATTTACCGTATTCACTACATGATCGAATAATAACAACATAAAGTTTGAATCAATAAAATTTTAATCATTTTATAAACCGTGAAATTAAGTAATTTTTATATTTATACATTAACATATTTCACATATATAAAAATAAAAATAATCTTTAAAATTATAAATTAATAAAATATTAAAATTTCATCATTGTTAAAGTAACGAAGACATAATTAAGTATAATGTTTCTATCCTGGCCCAGGAACAAAGGAGAGAAGCCCGACTTGAGAGGATTAAGTCAGTCAGTTCATCCTCTACTTGATTAACCCCTACTTCTCATCATCATCATCAACCATCACCGTATGATGGATCTCAATCTCGATGCGCCGCACTCAATGGGGACGACAATCATCGGCGTCACTTACAATGGAGGTGTCGTTCTCGGAGCTGACTCACGTACCAGCACTGGTGAGATGAGACTCCCCCCCCCCTTCTTCACTCTTTTAGTGCGTTTTTATTGAGAACACGCTGATTGTATTGAGATCTGTTTATTATTATTATTACTCTCGCAGGGATGTACGTTGCGAATCGAGCTTCCGACAAGATTACTCAACTCACAGACAATGTCTACGTCTGCCGTTCCGGTTCGGTAATAACTTAATTAACTTTTATGTGAAAAGAAAACTTTTTTACTGAAATCCACATGCTCTTCTTATTGAAAGTCCTTTGCTTTTTTCTATTGTAGGCTGCTGATTCTCAGGTTGTCTCTGACTATGTTCGCTACTTTCTTCACCAGCATACGTGAGTGTGTTTCGATTCTTCCTTTGATTCCATGTCTTGATGTTGCTTATGTTAATATTCGATAGAGTAATTCGTTTTGCTTATGGTTTGCAGGATTCAGCTGGGGCAGCCTGCAACCGTTAAGGTTTCTGCCAACCTTATCAGGATGCTCGCTTATAATAACAAGGTACACGTTTTTTTTTTTTTTTTGCTTTAAGGCTTGAAGCTTGGTTGTGTTTTAACTAGCAACTTCAACTCAGAATAGTGGGGAATGTGAGTGATGTTCCACGTCTACTAGGGTCCTTACTTGTAGAGAAAAAATGCTCTTAAAGTCACTGGTACCTTTTGTTTAGAAGTGTGACATTGCGAAACATGGCAGCTTTTATTACTTAAAAGATGATTGTTTTTGGGCCCATAAGAGGTTGATGCTATATGTCAAACCTTAGCTAGCTAGTATTTACGAGCATCCTGTTGTTATGATGGTGCTCCTCTATATTTTCAAATAGTTTTCTATTTCTTGGTCTTCTCTGTCACTATCCAGCCTGACGGATGTTTTTGTATATGCTTTAGTTTCAGTTTTCTGTATTCTGAATCGTAGTCTTATATATGTTTTCTAACAAGTATGCGGATCCATTGCGTTATTGTACATGTATTCTTTGTTAGGTTGATTGTTGACTAAAGCAGTGTATGTCTTTATTGAGCAGAACATGCTCCAAACCGGCCTCATTGTTGGTGGGTGGGACAAATACGAAGGTGGGAAGATCTATGGGATTCCTCTCGGTGGAACTGTAGTGGAGCAACCCTTTGCTATTGGAGGTAAAACACACACACAAATTGTTCTGCATCATATGATCCATGGGTTTAACATAGCTGTATTTATGATACATAGCCCTTCCTGCAAATAACTAGTGGAACTGTGTGTGTTTGTGTCTAGGATCTGGCTCTAGTTACCTTTACGGTTTCTTTGATCAGGCGTGGAAAGAAAACATGACCAAAGAAGAAGCCGAGGTAAGGCGGTTCAGATCATTTATATCTCTGCTTATGCAAAAATCTCGCAAACCCTTCTTTGTGTTGTAACTGATCCTCTCCATTGTATATACCCTTGTTGTGTATTTTGCAGCAACTTGTTGTGAAGGCGGTTTCACTAGCCATCGCCCGTGATGGAGCCAGTGGAGGGGTTGTACGGACCTTCATAGTAAGACTTCTCCGTAGCCATAACTCTCTCTCAAGCGAATACATATCTGTAACGGAACATAGTTAACAAAACTGCTTTTGATGTTTTTCTTAACAGATTAACTCAGAGGGAGTGACAAGAAACTTCTACCCTGGGGACAAGTTGCAGCTTTGGCACGAGGAGTTGGAGCCACAGAACTCCTTGTTAGACATCTTGAACGCTGCTGGTCCTGAGCCAATGGCCACATGATGCAAACAAACAAACGATCATTCTCTTACTGTGCTAAACAAACGTTGTAGATGTTTGGCTACATTTACCGATGTTTTACTCTAAACCACTGTTTGAAGCTAGGCTGGATTGACTCATTGTCTCTTTCAAATGGTTATCGTGTTTGTTATGAGTTAAGGTTTTAATTCCTCTGTTCTGAGATTGAGTTGGTAGAAACTTTCCCTGTAAACAACCAGGAAGTTCATGATTGGCCAAAAAACATTAGTTAAATACGTAATTACATAACCTCTTACATGCTTTACACGTGGCTGGACAATGGACATTTTAACGACACACATGTAGATCAAGGACACATGAACTAGAGTAGGAGAGACAAAGGAAGATGAGTATCTTGTCAGGGAAAGCAGCTGGTCATGATCTCTTTGTCTATGGCAGTCTCCAAGATCCCCAAGTCGTTAACGTGCTGCTTAATCGCGTCCCTGACCATAGCTCCGCCGTACTCTCCTGCTTGTACGTCTCTCTCTCTCTCTCTCTCTCTCTCTCTCTCTCAGTCAACGTATCTTGATCTCGTTCATGTTTTGGATCCAGCTGAGGAGGTTGATTAATGGCCTTTTCTGGTGGGTTTTTTCAGTCACAGGTTTAAAATCAAGAATCGTCTTTATCCAACAATTCTACCGGACGGTAACGGACAAGTCACCGGAAAGGTTCATTGTTCTTGATTCACATGTTCTGATGTTGTCTCTGTATATAGAATGATTGAAAAGAAATCGTTTTGTGATGTGCTTTAGTGTGTAGACTGGTTTTGTCTAATCCTAGGTTTCTCATTTAAAGATTTGAGAAGTTTGAACAAGGTTGTTGTTCTTGCAGGTGCTAAAGGGCATAACAGATGACGAGCGTAAGTTGTTAGATGATTTTGAGGATGTTGAATATGACAGAAAGGCTGTTGAAGTGGTGCTTACGGTAACTACTGTTTGGTTCAGAACAACTAATTATGTATTTACATGTCGGAGTTTGGGTAGATTCACCTCTTGATGCTTTTCTGATTGCAGGGTACTTCAGAGAAGCTACAAGTGGGAACATATGTATGGAGGAACAAAGATGATCCTGATCTTTATGGCGAATGGGACTTTGAGGTTGCAAGTGTTATATTACCACCTGTCCTTGTTGCTTTTAGAATCTGAGAGCTTTGATCTTTATGATATTTTTCAACTGTGTTATAGGAATGGAAACTACATGACAGGGAAGCTTTCATAACCGCCACAAAGAAGTTTATGGAAGAGCGGAAATTGCCTGAAGCTAAGACGAGGATCGACACATTCAAAACGTTCTTTAAGCAGGATGATACTGAGGATGGGAAACCTCTGCATTCGTAATGACTTGTGGTTCTTACGGTGAGGCCATTGCTTCACCTTCATTTGAAATAAGACTTGTGGAAACATGATTGTGATAAAACTCAAGTGAAACTACTAGAGAGATTGCCTTGCATGATCATATAATCCCAAGTAACATCTTATGATTTGTAATTTCATTGAAAAGTGACTTCTCTTTTATTTTTTTACTCAAAGGCCTTCTTATCCAATATTCTTTGTTTGGTTTGGTTTGGTTTGGTTGTAGTGTATCTACTGATGCATGTGTTCCTGTGACTTGTCTACTGATTGTTCTATGTACTGATGTATGTGTTCATGATGTGTGCCTACCTTTTGTTCGAACGGGTATCATCGCTTGTCTATATTGATTATGTGCCCAAGAGAAGAAGGATAAAGTTTCCTTGTGTTTCTCTATCATTTGTCTTTAGCTCATAACTTTGGATGCCAAACTTTACAAAGAAGTAAACTAAGCTATATGAGTCATGGACGTGTATAATCACTACGATTTTTTTTAAGTTTTCTGAGGTGTATGGTTTGTTCATGTTAACTAACTTTCTTGCTGGATCTTGCTGTCTCATATGGAACCAGCTCCGTATAAATCACTAGTAATGTTTAGAAACCTCGAGATCAGGTTCAGGAGATGTTCATGACATATGTGTGAATGAGTGATTGCTTAAGATGGTGGCAAGTCTCAGGGTACATATGTCATGTGACCTTTCCGTTTTATCAGATCTCGGCTTCTTAACCTTTGACTTTGACCACCCTCTGTTGAGAGAGAGAGCATATTCATTAATCTTTGAGTACCTCCTCTCTCTTGAATCTTAATTGATTTTGGGAGGATACCAAGATCATTCCTTCTGATCTTGCCGTACTATGCTGTGGATGAATCGTTAATTGCATGTGATTTCAATAATGATGAGTACTTAATTTAGAGAAAAAGTGCATGTGGTGCTGTGACTAAAGGTATTATATTCACTAATTAAGATACTTATTATAGCATTCTGTGTAAAGCATAGGATACTACTGTACGTTTTGTTAATCTATAGTTTTAACAACCAGAGTCTCAACTTGGATGATTTTAAAAAGTACAATGCCGTAGGGTACTCTCATCTTTTCACACTTATTTTAATTGATGTTAGTTACTCCATTAGTTTATGTTAAACCTCTGATTACTTGGCATAACTGCAACATCATTACACATGGGGTAGTTCCGAAAAAAACTGAAGATGCATACATAGAAACATGAACCTCTTGCTTTGTTTTCTATCAAGGTCTCCTAAGCCCTAACCGTATGACCTAGTTTACGCTTTAGCCACTAGAGTATACTTGCCATTGCACCACCACTTCTTGGCTGATGTTGGTTTGATTTCTACTTAGAGTTAGAGGACAAAATGCAAAAAAAAAAAAGTAAAGTTAACCATGTAGCTGCTTTTGTTTAGATGTTTCTGATTATCCATTCTTGCCATGTGACACATTCTCCTTCATTGTGTCTGATTAGATGATTAACTCATGAGTTATGATACATCAGAATAACAGAGTTCTGGAATTTATCATATAATGGAAGAGAGATTAATATTATGAGAGCTTTTCATGTTATCAATTTTTTCAGTGATTTCTTTATACATTTCATTATTCAAAAATCTCTCATTCTTTTTCCTCTTGGAGTTGCAAAGTACACAAAGTTCAAATCCCCAAGGGAAAAAACTGGGAACATGGGGGAAGAGGGAGAAGAATGGTTAAAAGCAACAAAGTACAGCAATACAAAAACAAAAGTTATCTGCACATTGGACTGTGAGGTTGAAGAGAAGGAGTCCTAGGGCAATCCGAAGGATGACGGTAAGTTACAACTTCATCAGTAGTTGCATTGAACCTGCACTCCTGTGTGGTCAGGTACTCATCACTCTTGTTGTCCTCCATTATCTTCAAAATGCTTTCAAACACAGCAACTTCACAAGGAATCTTCAGCACGCCAGCTTGCTGAAACCCGAACTCTTCTTCTGCTTCACGCAACAGCGCGTGGAAAGCTTGGTGGCTAAGGTAGTCCGTTGGTATCTTGTATCTCTTCTCCTCTTTCCCCACCGAGACAGCTAAGTAGCCTTTAGGAACAGCTGTTACATCTGTGAAGGATAGTGTCCTCTTCAGAAACTTGATGCTCTTACTTGCACTTCCACTTCCAGTTTTGGTAAGGTTGTTGTTGATGTCTTCTTCGTTGTTAATCTTGCTGTTGTTGGCTTGTTTTGATGCTTGAGCGACTTTTCTCCATTTCTTGAGGATCTGTTGAAGCTTTACGATGTCTCTGATTTTGTTTGACTTCTTGGCTTCTATGGTGGAAACAGAAGAAGACATGGCTAGTTCTTTTTGTGTTTGATGATCTCTGTGTTGTGTAATGATGGAGAGAGACATGGTGGGTTCTAGAGGTTATGGAGATATATAGAGGCGTTGATGACGTTTTGGAATCTTGTTTTAATTAGTTTACAGATTAATTTTTGAAGCTAAATGATTAAAATAGTTGACTAATCATATGCTTTTGGATTTCTTAATTCTCTCAACTTGGAAAACCTTAGGGTGGGGTTATTAATTCTAGTTTGACTTTCTTTTAACTTAAATCGTCATTAAGGCCATGTTTAATTATGCTTTTGTGATTTGCGTTTTAAATCCGCAATTTGTATACACTTTTGGTATTGATAACACCGCTAAATGAAAAAAAACTACAAAAAGTAGATGTAAAACTAAGTTTACTGGTTCTACTATTTTATCTTTTTAAGAATTAATACTTTGGTTTAGTTTTGCTAATTATTTATGTGGTGTATGTAACATCTTATAAAAGTAAACATATAGTAGAAGAGTATTTATATATGTAATAGAAAGAAATCACGGTTTTCCTAATTTTCCTAATGAAAAGTGAAGTAGTAATGTTGTGGTGACTGGTGAGAGAGAGAACGAGAAAAAAAAAAGAGACATGAAACATGGGGAAGGCTTCAATTTCCAAAGCAAACGGTTTCACACTTTTACCAAACACTTTCAGTTCAGTTCCCCAGGAATCTAACGATTGGATCTCTTCTTCCAGAAATATACATATAATATGAATACGGATTAGTATTAATTAGATTACATAGTCCTCTTTTTAGTAATTGTATAAGCTTTACATATCACTAACGACAAACGAAAAAGAGTCAATTTTTTAACTAACGCATCCTTCAGAAGTCCCATTCGTAGAACATGGAGGCCATGCCGGTAAAGGACTTGTATTTCCACGTCAATGTTAGTGCGATTTCAGGTTTTCACTGCACCTCCCCATGTGAAATTTCTTTCTTCTTTTTTATTTTTTCGAAATTTCTTACTTTTCTCTTCCTTTTTTTATAGTGATTTCAGATGAGATCATTTCATAACTTCGCATGTTGCCTTTGTTTATGGGTAATACCCTTTTTTTTTTGTTCACCAGCTTATGGTAATACTATATATATTATAAGTTTAAACAAAATTATGTAACAGTTCATAAAAAAAGAATATAATACAGTCTAGTTCTAATCAACATATCTTTTTTTGACTGATCTAATCAACATATCTTAGTTTTGAACTTACATTGTATATATTTTTGTGTGGTCATGGCTCCAAGGATTATTGACTTTTAAAATGATGTCTCGACGTAAAACTATGGTTCGTTTTTTAGAGGCTCAAGTAAAATTTCTAACTAAATATAACCAATAAAATACCAAAGAAAGGATATTTGACAAATCTAAAAATAAAAATAATGATTGGCTTCAGCATCTGAAATCATATGTTCTTAATTGATAATATTCGAATTTATTTAGTTTCTTTATGATGTCAACAACAAAGTCGGCTTATTATATATTACGTGAAATACATGATAAGAAGTTGACGCCGGCTGGTGGTAAAGGAACCTCGGCTGAGGTGTCCGCCATCACGACTTCGATCCCCGGCCACAGCGGATTTAACATCCTTTCCGTTGGAGCGCTGGACCCCCTACGAAGGATAGTTGAAAATGTGGATACCCAGATACCAAAGTTACCCAAAAAAAAAAAAAAGTTGACTCCGAATTAATATAATAAGAAACTTTTCTTTAGTGCATTATTCAATATTATACTAGCATTTAAGTTTTCAGACCAGCAGTCGTTGCATGTGCTGGTGATGAACCGGCAATGAATATATCAGCAACGTTTACGCAAAAGCATTTCCTATAAACATAAAATAATGATAGTATTACATTACAGGATATAAGGTTTAGAATTTTTAATAATGATATAATTGGAAAATACTTCACCAATTAGGCCACCAATCCACCATTATAATACTTTTACTATATTTTTCTAACAATTAATCTATGAATGATTCTTTTACGTAGTGGCCCGTACAACATGGCCTTTATCACAGATTCACAATTCACGTTCTTCTTTTTCTTGTACGCATTAGTAGATTATTATTTTCTGTTTATTTATGCTAACAGTTATAAGTATTTTTCTGTACCAAATTCAAATGATTGATTACTTTTTCCTTCCTAAAAAAAACATCCAGAGTATTTTTCAGGGATAAGTAGGTTTGTATAAATCCGTACATTTTCATGATTTAATATAAATAAATTCATAGAAAAAATCATATAAAATTGAATTGCTACTAACTACCCTGGAGAGAAACAAACATGTATGATTGAGCCCCTATGAATACTTGAGAAAATATAATTAACCGGAATAAAACAAGCTGGCTTTTATTCCCTGATCTTCTACAACATGCCTCTGATCAATAATGATGTTCATGATTGTAATTAGTTTTAGATGATTATTCGATAATAGTATATTACATCTATAATATATATTTATATATGTGATACACATCCCCAATCTATTTATTATATATTTACATATATGATACACATCCCCATTTCCGTTTTATTTTAATCTGATCCTGCGTTTGCTTTTGCTTGATCTGATTTCCAATGTCTTCAAGATTTGATTTGCTGTTTTACAAAATGGATAGATGCGTTAAAAGTTGTGACAAGATAGGCTGATGCATTAAGTGGCTACAAACTAAGAAAATCATCTCTTTTAGTTTATACTATTATTCCACTAAGTTCACAACTCTCAAGCCCAAATTATCTTATAATGTATATTGGGCTACTAATACTTTGAGACCAACACACATTTTCTAGTAATGGTTGTGGAAATGGATAGCTCAAATGGTAACTAATGGATAGCTCAAATGGTAACTAAATCAAATAGTCTGCAAGTGTCTTTTTTCTTTAGCTATTTATCTCCAGGTTTCCCTCTCTTTCATCTTGCTAAGCACGATTATTAGGGGTTCTTAGATTGAAGTTTTTAGCGGAATATAAGAACCCGTCTCTTAACTTTTAACTAAAAAAATTAAGAACCGGTTCTTAAAAGTCTTATTTAAGAACGGTTCTTCGGCTTTTTTAGTTAAAAGTTAAGAGACGGGTTCTTATATTCTGGTAAGAACTCCATCTTAAGAACTCGCAATAATCATGCTCTAGTGACGTCGTCTGTCCTTGCATGTGACGGAAGTTTCTAAATATAGTACATTATTGATGTTTCATGATCTTTCTATTGTTTGATTTTGGTGTTTTGTGATTCAAAAGATGAAGACTTTGTTCTGTAGAGCGATTTTTTTTTAATTAAAAATCGTTACATACAGATATGACCAGTTATGGGCATAGTCGGATGAGAATACGTCTTGACTTTCCAAATTTTAAACACTATTATACATATGTCGCATGGATATCAAATTATTTAAAATAATTTTAAAATGTTTATGATCTTTTAAATCTCAGATCTAGCTCTGTACAGATTCAATAAACTTGCGTTGATACTTCACATTTTTGTTAGTTTTTTGGTATTGTTTCTTTAGCCACGCATACGTTTTCCAAAAAATGGCTCAACGACGTTCATGGTATGTCTTTTGTTCTATGTTATATCTTATGATATGTATAAAAAATAATCAGTGTATTTTTATAAAAAAAATAATATTGCCCAAGAAAGCTTTACTCAAGCAGATTTTTTTTTTTTGTTACCAGCTCAACAGAGACATTTCTAAAAAATGGGTTCCACGAATGAGAGTTTATTCCACATGTGGGAAACATGATTCGAACATCAACGCCTGAAGATGATGTCGGATCTATGGCGAATGACTAAGCTAAACAACACTGACATTGAAAGTCACGATATACATTATCATTAAGTCGATCTCCAAGCGACATACAAATAAAATTAGTAGCTAATGTAGTGTTTCATGGAATGGAAGAGTTGATATTGATCATTAATTAAGGGTCGACATACAAAAAAGAAATTAAAGGTTCTAATTAATTTTGCTTTGAATATATGCTATGTTTAGAGCTGTCTTGTATTAAAATAAACCAAAATATAGTTCACAGCCATCAAAGAGAAAGAAACCACTCAGAAAAGCCAATAATTTCGGTGTAATTAAGCTCTAGCAAATTGATATTACTGCTGTGTTTTTTCTATAGAAAAAAATACATTGAACCAATGATATTTTGTCGTCACTATGGAATCCATGTCATAGACATAAGCTAATACGGATTTAGCAAATTCTCTCTTGATTTCAAAGCTAGTTATGATTCATACTCTCTACCCAAGAAGGTTTTTGTTATTTGTCAGATCACCAATCGAGTCTATAAGATTTTGGAAATTATATTTTGTTTTCTTTTAGTTTTGGAATGTATATATACATGTAAACCAATGAATCTGCCGAGATAAAAAGATATTTAGGAGCACATCCCTTGTGGGACGAGGCAGCATAATAATTTGTCTGGTGAAGTATTTTAAAATGCAAACAGCCACATAACTTTTCGTTAACATATCTTCACGATTTTATTCCGCACATCTTCAAATCTGATGCGTCTTGATATAAGTTATTCTTATGCTTCATAGTGAAAATTATAGACATGTTCTATAACTCGTGTGTTCTAAACATATATGAGTTGCTTAATACACAAAAATATACTACGTACATGCATGTATATATATATATATATATATATATATATATATATATATATATATATATATATATATATATATATATATATATATATATATATATATATATATATATATATATGCGAATTTACGTATATACAATTTAAATTTTCTTTAACATTTCCATCCTGCTTTGTTTTCAACTTTCAATTAATTGAAATGGTTTGAAAACTAGCTATACTATTGTTTTTTACTTATTGATCTGCTATACGATGGCTATCCATCCTTATATATATATATGATGGTTCTACTACTGAATTTGAAATTGAGTGTATTTATATGTTCAAATTTACCATAATAAGTTAATAACAGTCTCTTGATTATTTTATTTATTATGTGATGTATAAACTGTATACATTTATTAATGAATTCAATATATTGCTCGATGATTGATTCAGCTTTTTGAAGTTCCTTTTAGTAGTAACTAATAAGAATATAAAGGAGCACTAAAAAGTCTCGAGTTATGTATTTGATTCAAAGTTCCTTTTAGTAGTAACTAATAAATGAACTCAAAATACGAACCAAGCCACACTTCCCGTCTAAGAACGTCGCGACCAAAGTTTGACTCTGTTAAGCAATTCTTGTCGATATATCTATTTTACTTTATTATCGATCGTTTTGTATTTGATTCCTCAAATATTAGCAAGGAAAGATTCAAAGTAGTTATTCTTCTAAAGCATATATTTACTTTGCAATAGAATTAGAATGATAGACTCATGCATTGATGGTAAAATAGAAACTGAGCCATCGATTCAAATTGATGAAGCTGTTATTTTTTATTGTCTGAAACAAACCGCGTTATTTCATATGATCTTAAAAATATGTAATTTTGTTGAACAAAAAAGAAGAAGAAGTAAATTTGTGTTTTTTTTTTTTGAAACATAAGTAACTTTGTATACAGTAAACATACTAAATAAAAAAGGTTATAGATATAGCTAACTTATATCATGTGTTTTTCATGCTTATTGGTTGTAATTTGTAAATAGTTGTTGATTGTATTGTTCTGTACATGATCAGGTTGTATATAACATCTAAATTGATATACTATAAACTAGTATAAAGTATTTGGTTCAGCCTCTGGTTTAAGACTATCTTACAACGTGTATATAAACTCCCAGTTGTACATTTTGCCTAATTAATGAAAACAAGATTTATTTGGTAAAATGTAATAATTGAGGGTTTATGTTAAAGTAGAAGTAAAAAAAGTTTATGAGAAGAATTCTGAAAGTAATAGCTAGGACTCCAACGTTTTGGAAGATAAGTGGAGTGGGTGAAATGAACACACAAAAACCTAATAAATAAGTAATGACAAAGGATTGAAATGGTTAAAGGTCGGCCTCATGTCCTCTCCTGTCTCGTATGATATGGTCCTCGTCAGATTTCACTCATTTTATTTTTGCTAAATCATTATGTATAAGTTATTGCGCTATGTTCGAGTTTTTTTATTGTTTAACTTTTTAGTAGTATCTCATAAATTGAAGAAACTTGATGTTATTCGTAGATAAATAGATACCAATGGTCTGGTTTCGTGTTTGAAAATATTTATTTGTAAGGATAGAAGGAAAATTATGGTTTTCGGTGACATCAATCAGTGTGAGAAATAACAAGGATTGAAATAGCTATAAGAAATTTTGGATTTTGATTATAATTCCAGAATAATCCTTCAAATACTAAATCATTGTTACTTTACAGCATTTTTTAATCGATTATTTTTTACTTCCTAACCCGATGAAACTTTGTGGAAACTTTTTAGCAAAAAAAAGAAAAAAAAAAGAAAAATGATTGCGGGATACATGAAGTATTGACCATCATATGGCTAACCATGCAAACTAAACTAATATATATATAATCACACGAATTATATGTTATGCATGACAACATTCTTCAACTTTATGATGTTATGTAGTTAACATTCCGAATTTAATTCATTCATTCAAAACCTGATGCGATGTTAGAGATCATTTAAATATCTTGTTTCAACAATTAAAATATGATCGACCCGACTATAATTTAATTACAATTAGATTTTGACCCATATTTTTAAAACGTAAAAATATTTTTAACAAAATCTAATTTACAAAATCAATATTTTTAATATTTTTTTTATAAGTAGTGTTTTAACATTTTTATTTTTGTGTTTAAAAACTATATAATTGTATTATTTTTATTTATATTAATCTGTTTTGCTATGTACTTTTAGTAAGTAATGTTTTAACATTTTTATTTTTGTGTTTTAATATTTTTATTTTAATGTATTTTAAAACTATATAATTTTATTAATTTTATATTTATTAATCTGTTTTGTTTTTTTAATTATAATAATCTTTTTGTTATGAACTTTTAATAAAAAAATTGTATTTCGTTTGATTAATTGCGTGATATATACTTCTTTGATAAATTTTTAATTATGAAACTTATTTTCTATCAATTTATTAAATTTAACATTTTATTTTCTTAAAACTTATGTGATGTCAACTTAAACCAAACATAATCTTGCGTATATAATTATAAATTATATACTTTTAAGAATAAAATAATCAAAGAATAGGAATCTAATGTGAATGTTTTACTAAGTTTAAATGAATGGAATTTTTGTTTATGAAATAATATATAAAATAATTCATTAACTTAATAATTTTATATTAAACAAATAAAATATTAGAGTCAATAAATTGACATCAAAGAAGTTTTATAATAATTTTTTTATCAAATAAGTATATATCACACAGTTAATCTAACGAATTACAGAAATTTTATTAAAAGTTCATACCAAAACAGATTAAAAGAATTAAATAATATCTTATATAATTTTTATATTTAATAAAAATAAAAATAATATAATTATATTGTTTTCAAATACACTAAATAAAAATGTTAAAATACTACTTATCAAAATTTATAGAACATATTGATTTTTTAAATTAGATTTTGTTAAATATTTTTACGCTTTTAAAACACGGATCATAATTTAATTTATGTAAATTACCGTAAGGTACGTAACATTTCAATTAATGAAACGAAAGATTTAAATGGTCTCCGACATACACATCATTTTTTGGATGAATGAAATTAAACTCGTGACATTAACTACATAACATCATAAAGTTGAGAGATATTATCATGCATAATATATACTTCATATAGTTAAGTATATACTACCTCCGTTCCTGAAAGTAAGATGTTTTAGATTTTTTTCTTGTTCCACAAAGATAGATTTTCTATATTGTTAAGGTACTTTTTTATATTTTTGAGGAACATTAATTGAGAATATTTGAATTGATTAAATTTTATTGGTGAAAAGTTATTGGAAAGCGTATAAGAAAATAAAAAATAAATTAAATTATAAACATTTATTAAATTCTTAATAAGCGTGCATACTCTAGAAAATCTTATTTTCAGGAACAGAGAGAGTATTTATTTAGTTTGCATGATTAGCCATGTGATTCACATGTCAATTATTTCGTTTAGTAGTCAGCAATCATTTTTTCAGAAAAATAAACATTGCGAAAACTTTATCCAAAGAAGAAGCATTGAGATAAAACAACAGTATATGTCGGAGTCAGCAAATATTAGGAAAGTAAATGCGACTTAGAATAAATTAACTTTATCCAAAGAAGAAGCATTGAGATAAAACAACAGTATATGTCGGAGTCAGCAGATATTAGGAAAGTAAATGCGACTTAGAATAAATTAACTTTATCCAAAGAAGAAGCATTGAGATAAAACAACAGTATATGTCGGAGTCAGCAGATATTAGGAAAGTAAATGCGACTTAGAATAAATTTCAAAGCTTTAATTTAGATAACAGTTGCACGTGTCGTGCAGTGCATGTAGTAATGTATACATACATACATCATATCTCTACTCTCTGAAATTTCAACACAAACAACGTATATATTTAAATTAGAAGTTTAGAATATATATAGCTAGCTAGAGAGTGAAATAATCAACAATGTTAGAGACATAATAAAATGTTCTTATATTAAAACAAACAGTTGTAGTGTGATTTTTATCGTTACCTTACTTGACTACATATACGTGATTAATATAGGCCTTAATTATTCAAAATTACGACTAAAAATAAATGATCGAAGATAGAAATCAAAAGCGTGCAAGATTTATAAAAGTATGATGGGCTCCAACTAGAAATCACTTATTAACAAAATAAAAAAGAAGAAGAAGAGAGATCAGATAACTTTAGAAACCAACAATGGCGAACAAAAGGACAAACTATCAACGTCATCCCTCTTCTTCATTTCCCTCGTGCTTCAAGTTTTCAGTGCAATAATTTTTTTTGTATTTATCAACTTTTCTTATAAATAGGGTATTTTTCTTCTACAAATCGTCGAACAAGTCATACATAAAAGAGGCGTTATAAAACCTACCAAAAAGATTTCGAGCTTTGATAAGTCTTGAACCAGTAATGGAGTGGAGAGAGTGTTATTTAGATGTGATCTTGGTGCCGCCAGGGCTAATGGTATATGCTGCTTACCATGTTTACTTGTGGTACAAGTTACGTACACAGCCTCTCACCACCATCATCGGTACCAACGCTAGAGCTCGCCGTTTCTGGGTGGCTTCCATCATCAAGGTAATCTTTAAACATGTATACATCTACGTACCCATACACATATATGTAACTATACATGTATTTTGAATAAACTAGGACAACGAGAAGAAGAACATCTTGGTCGTTCAAACGCTAAGAAACTGCATAATGGGATCAACTTTAATGGCAACAACGTCGATCCTTCTCTGCGCGGGTCTAGCTGCGGTTATAAGCAGCACATACGCAGTGAAGAAGCCTCTAAACGACGCCGTTTACGGAGCTCACGGAGAGTTCATGGTGGCTCTCAAGTATGTCACAATCCTCACCATCTTCCTCTTCTCCTTCTTCTCTCACTCTCTCTCGATCCGGTTCATCAACCAAGTCAACATCCTCATCAACACTCCTTTTCCTCAAGAGGACTTGGATGAGGAGATGATGGTAACGCCGGAGGAGTACGTGGCGGAGTTGCTGGAGAGAGGGTTTGTTTTGAACACGGTGGGGAATAGGTTGTTCTATGCGGCGTTGCCTTTGATGCTTTGGATATTTGGACCGGTGCTTGTGTTCTTGTGCTCGGTCATGATGGTTCCTCTTCTTTATAACCTCGATTTTTTCTTCTTTGGTAAACAAAGGAAAAAAATCGATGGAAAAACTAGTTGTGGAATTGCGTAGTACCGAGTTTGAGTTGGTCGAGCAAGTGATGGTGAATAAGTGATCGATTATTCAATAAAACATGACACAGTTGCAGATTTCGAAGATTAGTTTAGTTTTCGTTTTAAGTTCTTTTTGTTCAAGTGAATTTCTAAGTATATATTATGCGTAGAGTAATGTATTAATCATGGTCATATAGTATTTGATTAGGGCTTATGGAGCGTTAGATGACGAAAGAGTATGAGTTACATCAAGAGAACATTAAGATATATTATTGTATTGGAGTATGTTTGTTGTGTCACGCTTTGGTTTGTTGAGATGTGAGCGTTATTATTGGCATTTCCATGTGGGTAACTTTATAATGTATACGCGTATGATTATGTTATATTTGTGCGTTACTTTCTGTTATAATTCATGTGACATACGTCTAGCAAGAAAATGTGAAGTGTACATATTGATTCCGTGCATTAGTATCACTCTGAGTTAGTTGTCATGTGTCGGAACCAGTCGTCGCGATCGACCCTATATATATTTTTTTAAAACACAAACTTTTAATTAATTCGATCAAGCAATGTTTGGTGGTACGATAAATGCAGTTTCATCTGCCAAGACTTGTTTAGCTAAATTATCTGCTACAACATCGTTTATCCGGGAGATCCATCGGAAGGAAATAGCTTCGAAAGCTGAAGCAATTGAGTTGATCGACCCTATATATATCCTCACAATATACAACATTTTTTTTAAAGGCTTAATATACAACAGTTTTTTCTGCATATAGCATGAAACCATAATGATTAAAACTCATCTTAAAACTTTTATTTAAGAATCGGTTCTTAGCTTTTTTAGTTAAAAGTTAAAAGACGGTTATTATATTCCGCTAAGAACCCCACCCTAAGAACTCCAATAATCATGCTGCACAAACCCTTAATGTGTTTCTTATTTTTATTTTATTTTATTTTTGTCTGATTAAAAAAAAATTAAAAAAGAACCAATCGCGAGCCGCCACATGTTAGTGAAGCCCGCAAACAGTTGAAAAAACCCACCGAAAACGTCTATTATTTGGCGACTTGGACGTACGGTTTTTGTTATTTTGTGGACCCATGTACTTTTTGCTTAGACCCTTCTTTTTCCAGGGATAAAAATGCTCTAAAACTACATAATATCATAGATTTTTTTTTCTTTTTAATCAGCTCTTACCGAGTTGTGGAAGCCCATGCATGTTCAGATGAAACTAAAAATGTTTGTTAATGAACTTTTTTTTGTTCTTTTTTAAAAAAAATTTAATTATAAGTTGGATCAGTTCAGTTCAAGAAAAGATGTTTCTCACAACAAAAAATTACAGTTTTAGCAATGGAAAATTATGTGGTTATTGATGTGCCTTAGATTTGAATAGCCAAAGGTGGTCACTAGATACTAACGTGGCCAACATAACCAGTCATGGTAACATACTATGGCTAATTAGAAACTAATAAAATAATGTCAATTAATCCACAAAATAGATAAAAATAAACATTTGGCTGAACGACGTAGCTTATATGTGGCCATCCATTGTCAAAGAGTTGCTTGGTACACACAGTATTACAGTTAAATTTGTCCACGGAGTGGCATGTTTGCCTATTCAAGTATGTGATTGGTATGACTCTGTTTGCCTCTAAATTTGTAACCTCAAAAGGTCAAAGATTGAACATTTTCCATGAGAATACAAAAGTTATAACTATAAGTCAAATATCTGATAATTAGATAATTATCATGTATGTTCTGCAAATAGAGTAACAATGACAAAGTGACTAGCATGTTAAGAATCAATAGGGATAATATGTTATTCAATGTTGATTTATGGCTGAGCATATGCTTGTTTTTTATGTTAAGATCATGTTCAACTGTTGTTCAAAAAAAGATCATGCTCAACTTATTTTCATATTTGTTTTCGCAATAGTATTTAAAAATAAATCTACTCAAATTTACCTATATTTATGGGCAAATCTCCAAAATAGCACATTTCTAAGTTTATATCACAAAAATAGCACTCAAAAACTAAAATGACCAAAATAGCATTTTATCTTTTGAAAATTTTAATTTATTTATTTTTCAAAATTTGAAATCTTATCCCCAAAACCTCATTTCTCAACTCTAAACCCTAAACTCTAAACCCTAAACCCTAAACCCTAAATCCTAAGCTCCAAACCCTAAACCCTAAACCCTAAACTTTAAGCTCCAAACCCTAAACCCTAAACCCTAAACTTTAAGCTCCAAACCCTAAACCCTAAACCCTAAACTTTAAGCTCCAAACCCTAAACCCTAAACCCTAAACTTTAAGCTCCAAACCCTAAACCCTAAACCCTAAACTTTAAGCTCCAAACTCTAAACCCTAAACTCTAAACCCTAAACCCTAAACCCTAAATCCTAAGCTCCAAACCCTAAACCCTAAACCCTAAACTTTAAGCTCCAAACCCTAAACCCTAAACTCTAAACCCTAAACCCTAAACCCTAAATCCTAAATCTTAAATCCTAAACCCCACCCTTTAACTCTAAACCCTAAGTTTGTGACTTGTGATAAAACATTAAGTGCTATTTTTGTGACTTTGCTAGTTTGGGAACAAAAACTTGATTTAGTGATATTTTTGTTTTTTTCTCTATATTTATTAGGAAAATAAAGGTTTAGCCATTTGGAATCTCGACACGTCATTAATGTAAAAAAAAAAACACAAAGTAGATCTGGTGATACCACGTGTCGGTCACGACATCCCCACGATGTCAACAACACACAAACCTTCTTCCCTCGTCTCTGTCCCTCTTCGCAAGGTGTTCGGTGAAAAATATATTCTACGGTCCATTGTCAAAAAACGAAGGATATATAACAGAGAGAGAGAGATCGTGGAAACGTTTCTCTTTGTTTTGTTGGAGTCTCCGTCCCTTTTGTTGATCGTTCGCGAGGTTTAGTGGTGAATCTTAGACATGGCAGCCGCCAAGCTCGTGGCTTTGTTACTTCTTGCCTTTGTTTTCACCACCACTGTCTTCTCCGATGACGAGCCGGAGACTTTTGACGCCGCCGGATCCGACGGCTCCTCTAAGATCCAGCTGGATCAGCTTAACGCCAAGATCCATGCACTAGGTTAGTTAACGAGTTGCATTCTTCAGACTCTTCCCTCCAATTGAATTATAGCAAGTTTTGATTTTTGTAACTTGAATTAGTATATTATGACATTCTGTAGAGTTCACATGTTAGCTGATAGAGTTATTGTTTTAGCTTGTTGATATGTTGCTATGAGTTTGTGGCATTTGTGAAAATCCAAATCTCGGAGAGGAGCTTTGTTGAATTGGTTGATGTTAATTTTTATGTTTTTGTTTGTTGTGATTTGTGAAGAGTCTCAAATCGATGAGAAAGCTCGCGAGGTTAAGGGCAAAGACGAGTTGGTAGCAGAGAAGGAGAAGCTGCTCAAAGAAAAAGAAGACAAGATTGCTTCCTTGCAGACTGGAGTCTCATCACTACAAGTATGGATCTTTCTATTGTTTTTGAATCATCTTCTCGTTTGGCACTTGTGGTAAATGTTTTGAATTTTTTTAACACATTTTAGGGATCATCAGATTCTGCTAAACGGTTGGGGAAGGTTCAAGCACGAGTTGTTGAGTTAGAGAAGCAGGTGAGACTTTTTAAGTTCGTGAAAATCAAATCTGTTTATATGGCTAGATTTAAATTTTGTGATGCTACTTCTGTTATTCAGGTGGAGGTACTCAGGAACTTCTTGGAGCAAAAGAACAAGGAGAAAACTTCCACAGAAGCTCGGACTAAAGAGGCTGAGAAAAAACTAACCGAACTAAACTCGAGCCTAGACAAAGTATGTCTTCTTTCCCTTGTTTCCGAACTAAACTTCCACAGAATGCTTGTTTTACGTTCTTTATTTCAGCTCTAGCTAAGACTTTGTTTAGGCTGAGGTCATGTATCTTCATGATCTAGCCTCCTCATTTATGTTATCTTCTTTCCCTGAAAGCTTCCATTCTCAGCTATACTAGATCACTAAAGGACAGCTATGTGCTTGTATGGATATGTACTTTAGACTGAGCTGGTTGTTTAAGTAGTAATATCCTGAAGATGTTTAATTTTTAGTATGTGATGTCTTGCAGCTTGAGAAGACAAATGAAGAGCAGATGAAGGAAATAGGCAAACTTGAACGTGCTATTAAGATAGCTGAGGTATATATAGAGTACTCTCTTACTCGACTAAACTCCCTACCGTTTTGGTTTCTGCCTCACGTTTTGCTTTTGTCCTTAATTTAAATTTCAGGAAGAAATATTGAGGACAAAGCATGAAGCATCCTCAAAAACTAATGAACTCCTGGAGGTAATGGTTTGACACGGTTTTTTCATTGTTTGGGATATTAGTAGAGCCTGGAAGTCAGAATTGAACATAAAAATTTAACATCATTTGTGTGTTTGGTCAGGCTCATGGTTCATGGCTTCCCCCTTGGCTTGCCGTTCACTGTATTAGTATTCAGGTAAGGTTTTTGCTTGTCTTTTCTACTCTTTTGTTACATGGCGGTTTTTTTCCCCAATTAAGTTGAGCATTTAATGTACTCATAGGCTTATACGGAGACACATTGGGAGGCCCACGGGAAACCTGCTGTGGATACAGTCATTCTGAAGGTGTGCTTCTTTAGATTTGAGTTATAAACAGCATAGGAGCTTCTGACTAATGAAGTTTACTTATTATCTACTAGGTGACGGAAGCAAAGACTCAAGCTGTGAAGTGGGCTGAACCACATGTGAAAAACGCTAAAACTGTAAGCTTCTTATTGGCAATTTATTTTGCAGTAATTTTCTCTGGCATATTAGTTTATTATTGTCACAAGTCTCTAGATTTATGAGTGGCTTTTATGTTCTGTGTGTTTATGATGCACTTCTTGCAGAAATATATTCCAGCCATCAAGGGAACTGTCGCTACACATGTTGAGCCACACGTCCGAACACTATCAATCAAAGCAAAAGAGGCTTACCATGCATCCAAGAGTGCTGTTTCTCCTCACATTGTCACGGTTCAAGAAATTGTAGACCCTTATTATCAGGTATAGTGTCTTTATCAGTTTCTATTTTTGAGCTTGTGTTTTACGATTGTAAACTTATAGCGTGTTTACCCTTTTTCCAGGAAGCTAAAAAGTTCAGCAAGCCATATTTTGACCAAGTGGCAACGGCCACGAAACCACATGTTGATAATGTCAAGGTTGCCATGAAACCTTACACAACCAAGGTGATTATCGTTTATACAGAGTTCCTTGAATCGGCCACGACTTATCACAATCAGGTATGAATCAAGTTATTGTCACTTTCTGGATGAATCAATGAGTTTTCTTGATTTTAAAAGCTAAAATTCTCATGTTATCTGCGAAGGTCCAAGCTCATGTTGAACAAAGACTAAAGAGCCATGAGCTCACGGAGGCTTTTGCTACCAATGAGTTTGTTTGGTTTGCGGTATTTGTCTTTTCACTTTCTTCTAGAAAGTATTTTTGAGTTTTTAATCTGTCTCCTCTCTTAATAACTCAAAATCTTTTCACTTCAGGCTTCTGCGTTGTTGGCGTTACCCATCTTCTTTGCATACAGAGTGCTCTCTTCCCTTTTCTGGTGAGTCTCCTAATTAACTCACTAAATTTTTAATGTATAGTTGATCTAGAAATCATTGTAATATTTCACATTGTTGTTTATTGCAGCACAAACACAAAGAAACCTGTTACACACCCTCATCACCATGGTCGTCGCAAAACCAAAAGGAGTCATCACACTGACAAGTGAATTCATTGTTCCACGCCAAGTGAATTAAAATTCAGTGTTATTAGATAAAACATTTGATAGATATGTAATTTGAAATGAATTGAAATCACTTGTTATTCAATATCCATTTGATTTTGTTAGATTTCAGTAACATTGGATTTTATTGTATTTTATATCTAAATCAAGCTTTAAACAAGTATTATACCTTTCACCTGTTTTAAGGATTTCAAATATCTCTCTCTCTCTCTTTAGCACATGAAAAAGCCATCTTGGTTATTGATGGGCAAAAGACTCGAATCCGAATATGATCTTAAAAAATAGTACTAGATATGAACCGAAACTTGTTGAATATCCGAAAAGGTTTAACACTTTGGTATCTAGAGAACTGAACCCGATCTAAATTGAAATTTTTTGGGTCTCCGAATAAAATATCTTTTAATTCTCAATCCAAATATTTAAACCAACCAATTAAAAATAAACGCAATATTATTATTAATTATATTAGGTGTTCAATTTTATATTTATTATAACAGTATACGTTTAAAATTTATATAAGTATTATATGATAATTTTATTAATTTATCATGAAACTGCTACTGTATACGCTATTTAATTAGTCAAAAGTATCCAGAAAACATAAGTATAAGTTATAACATGTAAAATATACTATGGTCGCTAACCACTATCAAATGGATCGGAAAAAAATATCATTCTCTTTTGACATATTTTAATTTTAATATCTTTTTAACATGTTTTATTTACTAAGACTATGAAATGAATTGTAAATTTATTTAAAAATAAAACATACAAAATTATTGAGATTAATCTATAATTATGATATTCCTAAAGAACATAATCTATTATACTTGCTTGCAAAGTTATGAATATATATGATTGAGAATACTAATAAAAGCTTTTAAAAAAGACGGTAGGATATAAAAAATTATCTAGTGGTTTTAGTTTTTGAATGAAAACAATAAAAGTTATACAAAAAAAAAAGAATTAGAAAGTTACAAAAAAATAAACTTTAAGGCTGGCTTTTTGGTTACATTGTTAATCAGAAAGGAAAAAAGATATATTTATATTGGTATTTGTACCTTCTTTCTTTTGTTAGGACTCAATTATGTATTTTAATATGCAAGTGAAACTTAACAAAGTCAGTATTAAAAGTTGTAAGAAACTGGGACCATTTGGTGGTAACAAATGAGCTTCTTTCTCTTTGGAAATCCAGAACGACAAGTAGTCATAACCTGTAGAAGTAAAACACCGAGGCGTCTCGAATTTCTCTTTATTAATGGCTCCTGCTCCCTTCAGACAATCGAACGGTCAAATATCTTTCTTAATCCTTGTTAATCTTTACGGTACATTCAAATTACCTTTTTCCAAGATGAAAGAAAATAAGATTGACTAGAAATCTCCACCGTCCGTTGAAATCAACCAAGAAAAAGAAGAAGAAAAAAGACAAAGAGCGGTAAGAGCACTGGTAAAAAACATGTATATATAAGGGCTTTTCCTCGACAATGAAGCTAAAAGCTTTGGTGTCGTTGATGTTATTGAACTGTATGTTGAGAATCTTGTTTTCCGTGTATCACTTATGTAGGAGATGAAACGTCCATTTGCTCCAATGAAGGCTCTTGCCCTTAGTTTAATCACTAATCAGTTAGGATTATGTATAAGACTTTCTAGAGCAATGTTGGATCTGTTAGGTTCACTTTTGTAAGTGCAGTCTCGTTGTTTTACAATTTACGATTAGCTTGGTTGATCTGTTTTTCTTTGTGCGACAGTGTGAGATTAATTACTCGTATTTGTAAGGGCTCGTTTTAGTCATCTCTCATTGTTTGAAGCAAACAGATGCAGAAGCGTTTTTCGTTGTGACCAGGCATGTTTTTCTAACATTAATGGCATTGGTTAATCTATGTTTTAAACACACTTAGAATTAGAACAGTGTAACAAGTTCAACAGGACAAATACCACATTTGCATGATCACAGTCGTCTCTCTTCTTGGTAAAAAAAAAAGCTACAAAATGAATAAATGTTTTTGAATCTCATCTACCATTATTGTCATCAGACCACATGATCTAACTCCAACTTAAAACCAAGCAAAGCTAACAAAAAATACCATCAAGAGAACAACAACTTCAAAGCTAAAACGTGTCTTGCAAGCAGAAGAGGTCTTCCCAGCCTTATCAGCAGCTTCAATCTTCTCATTATCAGCGCTTGGAGTAGGTGCTGGAGAATCAACCTCTGGTGTCTCTGTTTCAGGTGTAAGTTTTGGAACATTACTATCCGAGGCATTGTCTTCATCACCTGGTCCAGGAGCTGGAGCTGGAGGGGTTGCACCACTCATGGGAGATGGACTTGGAGCCATTGCAGCATTCATAGTAGATGGAGCAGGAGCTGGAGCTAAAGGAACGGGTGGTGGTGGAGGTGGGAGAACTGCTAAGCTGAGTCCAGGAGCCACAATGGGCATGCTAATCTGTATTATAGAAAGGTTAAAAGGGTTGTGATACAACGTGGTAACATACTCAGCGTTTAGTGGTGAGCCCTTTACTCCGGATCCAAAGTAAACTCTTCCTTTGGATTTGGTACAGTTGAGGAAACCATTCATCTCTTCACCCAAACCGGTTGTTTGGTACAAGGTAGTGAGCATGATGCTCTTCTCCTTCATCCCCTTAAGCTTGAGCTCGTCATAGTAATCAAGAATGACATGAGTCATGAGGATGTTCTTGAGCTCAATGGCGGATTTGTTAGTGATAGAGCTGATGTTGTTGTTGTTAACAGCGAGTAAGGTTATGGTTTGGTACTTGCTTATGAGTGTAGTGAGCTTGGTTTTGGTGAAGAGGTCACTCATGGTGCTGAAGTTGGAGTATTTCTCAAACGCATGTGTGATGTTATCGGCTGTAACGGTGGGCGAGAAGAGGAGTAAGAGGGTTAGGGAGAGGAGAGAAAAGGAGGAGACGTTGAGATTCATCTTGTGTGCTATATAGTGAAAAGCTAAACCTCAATGGGTTCACATGTTTGGTATTTATGCTGAAGTGAGGAAGTTGTAGAATGAACTAGTCTTTTTGATGAGCTAAGTCTACTCTCCTATTTTTAGTGTGTAATAAGACTTGGCCGTAGATAAATTTAATTATTTGGAGACTAATTTTGTAGATTATTTAGGGTTTGGCATGTGTGTTTATAGAAGAATGATCAAAAGAATAGATTTGTTTCCATGCTTATGTATTCATTTACTAATTATAACTTGACAAAACCTAAAGTTATATGTACTGAGAAGCCATGCAAAGCAATTTGTTACGTCAAATGATATATATTTCGTTTTAAAAACATTTAATCGGTGGATTACGTCAAAGAGGTTGGCAGAGTTTATTCCCCATGTATAATTAGGCACTTAAGTATATTATCATTATCCAAAAACATGGAATATTTTATATTCTTATTTCTTAGTATTCTTACATTAAATAACACGTTTTATTTGTCGAACCTATGTTCTAAGTTAGATGGTCTTTTACACAATACACATAAAATATATATATAAAAAGTTTCTGCTTTGTACCTATTATTCGAATTTGCAACTCGGAGAGAGATCATATTCTCTTTGTTAACCTACGAACACAACATCTCATAATTGAGCGCGTTTGCTGCAATGTGCTACTAAAAATGTAATATTCATTAGCGTAATAGTTTTTTAATACTTTTAAAATTCGGGCAGCTGGGCTTAATTGACCTTTAACTAATCTCAACGTGATGCGTCATGCTAATTAGTTTATATGACGAGCTATAGATCATCATTATTAGTACTAATAACATCATGCTAATTGCTAAACTAGTTTACAGTGCAACTAGTATCATACACTTGAGCTATATGTCATCATTATTAGTGTAAACTTCAACTAGCTAGTATCATTCACATGTAAATGTATAATCCTAAGAAGAAACAAATAATTGGTTTCTTGACATATAAAAACTAAGCATCGGTTGATCCACCAAAGAGATAGCGGTCACTTGGTCCCGGTATGACCCGGTAAGATAGTAAAAACAATTTATACAAATTCTAGTCAATAGTTCAGTTGGTATATTTCTGGTACACAAGTGGTAGTGACACCCCAAAATTCCAAGTTCAGTTCACCATATGATCTCTAGGCAGTTTTTGTTTTATATTTTTTACTTTTTTTCTTCTCATTCTCTTAGAATTTTGGGCATATTATATTTCCTTTATGTTTTATTATGATGATAACAGTACGAACTGATAATAACTATGTTGTGTATTTATTTATTTATAATGTAATATTATTACCCTTGCCATATAAAATAATTTAAGTATTTTGATTTAGTTTTATGGCAACTCTAATTAGTATTTCATGTAAGTTCGAATAAAAATGGCGTAGGTATACATAAATTTCATAAATAACCAAAAATATTTAGTTTTTGAAGCACCAATCCAATTGTAATTGTAAAATTCTCGTCTTATTCCGCGTTAGAGATCTGAATTTGAGATGTTGTAGTTACCTTCGCCGACCAATTAAATTGTAATATTATAGAATTAGAAAAATGATGATATGTGAACCCATAAAATGGCTACACGCCTACGCTAATTGTTATTCTTAAATCACTAATAGTACAAAAAATATTCTAAGATGCCCTAATTAAATATAATTTTAAATTACCAGTAAGGAGAAAATTAGATCATGATATAGAGTGATTCACTAGATTGGAATCAAATTTCATGTAGTCTTTTTATTTGATCAAACTAAACTTGCATTAATTTTAAATGTGTTTACACTCCAACAAAGGAGGATACAAAAAAGCTATTAACAGCCAAACAAACAACAACAACAACATAAGGAATAGAATGACGATACAAATCACAAGAAGTAGCCATATGAAATCGTACCACAACAACATCATGAGCTTCTTTAAAGACCGCATCTAGTGTAACCCGTAGGACAACACACACTGCACCATACGCAGAGAAGAGCATTCGATGGGAGGAAAATCTTTGCAATACCAACGAAACTTGTTCATCCAATTTACTCCATATAAGAAGAAATATTAGGAAAAAAGACTGATTCAAACGAGGGACAAGCGGGAAATTAAAACCCGCCACATCCATATTCATCGGGATAAAGATGACAATGAATTTCTCTTCTACCTGCCACCAAGAAGAGAGATACACAAACACAACACCAACATCCGGAATGAAACCCATAAGAGAACTGCATACTGCAGACGCTCGCGCCAAGGCGATATAAATGCTACTAAAGGTCACAAAGGTAGAACCAAATGAGACTAAGCCCATCGGTATATCACCAGCTAAGATCATGAACCTCAATTCCAACATCACCCATACAGATAGCTGTCTAAACCATTCTACAGTAGCAGAATAAGTAGTAAATAAAGAGCTAATATGAGCATGAAGGACCTTACAAGGACCACTGGTAGGGAGGTCGAAACACCCAAATATAATGATATATAATAAAATATAAATACCAATACTAGTAATGTTAGGTATCTAAAATTAGACCGAGATATCATTTTCTTGACAGGATCATTCTAAGCGGCAAGTGACATACCGATCGCTCATTCATTGGCTACTCGAGCATATCTTTCGCAATAAGAATACCACTAAAGCTATTGATCCCTCCCTATAAGATATATATATGTGTGTGTATGTGTGCTAATTACAGTTAAATTAACTTTTCTTAATTAATTTTGCAAAATCAATTAAGAAAACGTTGAAGATGGCTTGAATGTTCCCAACACCTAATCATTTCTGACGTCTAGAGGTATATAGTAATTAAACACTACATATAAAAGTGTGATGAATATTTTCTGGCTGAATCAAAAGGTTGGGTAGAGTATGTGGACACACGAAGAATGAGAATAATAGTTGGAAAGTGTATATCGGAGGCCTCTAGAAACAACATATAGATAATCACAGAGAATAGTTCCAAAATTTTACTGATATAGTTCTATTTTTAGTTTTGTAGAATTTACCTTTGTGATGTTGACACATCGATCAAGAACAAAGGAGGAGAACAAAGCAAACGATAAACGGATAGAGGCAGTAAATGCATAAGATGCATGAGAATAATCAATATCAGTATAACTTCGGGTGCCTATTTGTATTCATTGAATATCGACCATGGTCAATGAACTTCAGATTTTGGTGGAATGGGTCATCGATATGAGATCCGTGAATCAATACCGGCAAATACACTCGATTGGCTTGCGGTTTAAGTTAGGCTGAGATGGGCTGTAACCTTTTGATATAAAGTCACATAACCGTGAAGATCCCAAAAGTTTTGTAAGCCCAAAAACTAATAATGCGAAGTTTTACATCCGGATACAATTCAATATATCACTGTTATGTGGCCAAGGAGAATCAAACTCATGGCATAAGTTTTGCCAATATGTTCTCTTCATTATGTTCTTAATTTTGATCTCTAATATAATGTATCTCAAAGTTTAGGACGTTTTTAATCAATATAGGGCATAAATTAATTACATCGCAAAATCATCACAAATAAATAAGTGTGATGGATATTCCGCCCGCAGAAAAAACTAGTTTGGACCTAATTTAGGTAATAGTTTATCATTAGAATGGTTTGGTAGAATGTTTTAGTCTTGTTTATTAGTACTATCCTAATGATGAAAATACAAACTATTATATTTCTACCTCACGAGCGGTCGCAAAATGATAGCTAGATTACCAAAAAGTAAATTGTCATGCAACATCTTCAATATACTGAAAAAGTGTTTACAAATAAATTACAAATTGCACGAGCAACGTCATGCATGTCGTATAATATAATATATATGGGACCTAAAACGGTAAGTAAAAGGAGGAACAAAAGGACTAAAAACTTTGTGGTTGTGTTGTGTGAGTGCTTAAGAGAATGAGGACTGATTGAGTTGTTAGAGATAAACTTGAAGACAGTTTGAAACTCAAGTCATATTAATCCTACTTGTATTAGGATTAGGATAAGAGGTTTTACTATTAAGTATAGGAGTTTTAGATCTCAATATAAGAAGATGTTGAGTTGTGACATGAACTTATAAGTGAGAGAGATTATTGTGAGAGCTTAAGTTTTGAGAGATTTTCTTGAGCTAATAAAGAAGTTATTCTATAATCTTGTGAGTTAAGCAAACATGTTAGACCATTAATTGGTATCAGAGCAAAATCTGAAATCATATTCAACGAAGATGGGAGACATCACGACCGTATCGACGAGACCAAAAGAAGGGCCATCATCCATAAAGTGTCCGACGCTGACGGCAACAAACTATACAGTTTGGGCAATGCACATGAAGGTCCTTCTCAAGGTTCATAAAGTATGGGAAACCGTTGAAAGTGAGACGATCGAACCCGAGAAGAACGATATGGCCACAACTCTTCTCTTCTAATCCATTCCAGAGGCGCCTATCTTGCAGGTCGGAGAGTTAGATACCGCGAAGCAGGTTTGTAACACCATTAAATCCCGGCAGCTAGGAGCAGACAGAGTTAGAGAAGCTCGTTTACAGACCTTAATGGCAGAATTCGATCGCTTGAAGATGAAGGAAACCGATACAATCGATGACTTCGTTGGCAAGCTATCTGAGATTTCTTCGAAATCTGCGTCTTTAGGGGAAAACATTGAGGAAACTAAACTAGTCAAGAAATTTCTCAAGAGTCTTCCTAGAAAGAAGTACATACACTTTGTGGCGTCCCTCGAACAAGTACTTGATCTCAAGGTAACAAGCTTTGAAGATATCATTGGTAGATTAAAAGCTTATGAGGAGCGGGTTGGAGAGGATGATGAGGATGGTCATGAAGAACAGAGTAAGCTTATGTATGCGAACTCAGAGAATCGAGAGTACAATGGAGACTTTAGAAACAGAGGACGAGGAGGTCGTTCATATGGAAGAGGACGAGGACGAGGAAGATCTTATCAAGAGTTTGACATATCAAGAATTACGTGTTTTAGGTGTGACAAGAAAGGACACTTCGCGTCCAGTTGCCCCGATAGACTTTTGAAGCTTCAAGAGACATACGAAAACAGACTCAAGGAGATAACAGATGATACACAAGAGGCAGATAGGTTATTGATGCACGAAGTAGTCTACCTCAATGAGAAGAACGTAAACCCCAAGGAATTTGAAGCTAGCTCGGATAGTGACAGAGTTTGGTATCTCGACAATGGGGTGAGTAATCACATGACAGGGAGGTATGAGTACTTTAAGAATATTGATTATTCGGAAACAGGAAAAATGAGATTTGGAGATGACTCAAGGATCGACATCAAAGGCAAAGGCTCCATACTATTTGTAAGTCAAAACGGTTATAAGAAGATCTTGGCTGATGTCTACTACATACCAGAGTTGAAGAGCAGTATCATTAGTCTTGGACAGGCTACAGAGGCTGGTTGTGAAGTGAGGATGAAAGAGGAATACCTTTTTCTCCATGACAAGCAAGGGAAACTTATAGTACAAGCAAAGAGGTCGAGAAACAGACTGTACAAAGTTTTGATGAACATCGTGGAAGCTAAGTGCCTTCAGGTGGAGACACAATCCGAAAGTAGTAAATGGCATGCACGGTTGGGTCATATTGGAGAAAATACCATGCGAATGACGATGAAAGAGCAACTAGTAATAGGCTTACCAAGCCTAAACGTCGACAATGAAACGTGCTATTCGTGTTTACTTGGCAAGCACGGCAGAGCTCCATTCCCTAACTCCACTGTGTATCGAGCAACTCAGCCATTGGAACTCATTCACGGCGACTTGTGTGGACCCATCACACCTCCTACCGCCGGAAAGAATCGATATATATTTGTTCTAATTGACGACTACTCAATGTATATGTGGTCAATACTTTTGAAAGAGAAGAGTGAAGCTCTAGAAAAAATTTAAAGTTTTCAAAACCGCCGTTGAAGGAGAAACAAAAGAGTCTATAAAAACTTTTAGATCTGATAGGGGAGGTGAGTTCACATCAAATGAGTTCAGAAGCTTCTGCGAGACGACGGGAATAAACAGACACCTAACTGCTCTATATTCGCCACAACAAAACGGAGTGGTAGAACGACGAAACAGAACGCTGATGAGATGACAAGGAGTATCCTCAAGCACATGAGCGTACCTAACGAGCTGTGGGGTGAAGGAGTTAGACCCGCCACTTATATCATCAACCGGGTAGGAACAAAAGTTCTCGAGTCTCAGACCCCATATGAGGCTCTAAAAGGTCGAAAGCCTAATGTCGAGCATCTCAAATTGTTTGGATGTATCAGTTATGCCAAGGTGGATACACCACATCTAAGAAAGTTGGACGACAGATCAAGGATACTAGTACATTTAGGAACGAAACCGAGGAGCAAAGCATACAGATTATTCGATCCAATGAACCGGAAGATAGTTGTAAGTAGAAACGTGGTGTTCGACGAGCAAAAGAGTTGGAATTGGAGTGTCTCTACAAGCGAAGCAGCTCTTGCTCCGGGATCATTCAAGCTTTCTTTCGGTGATTATGGGAACAATGGCATACGAGATGATGAAGGAAACGTAGATGAGAGTGTCAAAGAAGCTAAAGAGGAAGAACAAACTCCTATAACAACATCAGGTGATGACAACGCTCATGAGACAGAATCCGAAACAGAGCAAGAAGCAGAGCCTGTACTACGAAGATCAACTAGGGTCAGTAAGGCTCCATCCTACTTAGAGGACTATGTATACCTATCTGAAGTCGAAGGAGAACGTCTGTTACTACTGTTGAATGAGGAGTCATTCAACTATGATGAAGCATGTGAAGAAGAGATATGGAGGAACGCTTGCGACGATGAGATACTATCTATAGTGAAGAACAAGACTTGGGAACTGGTAGACCTTCCTCCCGGAGCTAAAGCCATAGGTTTGAAGTGGATTTTCAAGATAAAAAGAAATCCTGATGGAACTATAAACAAACATAAGTCAAGGTTGGTAGCTAAGGGATACATTCAAAGACACGGTGTAGACTATGAAGAGGTTTTCTCACCTGTGGCGCGAATAGAAATTGTACGTCTCATCATAGCACTAGCAGCTTCGAGAGGGTGGCAAGTGCATCATCTTGATGTCAAGACAGCCTTCCTGAACGGTGATCTAAAAGAAAATGTTTATGTATGTCAACCGGAGGGATATATAGTCAAAGGAAGTGAAGAGAAAGTTTACAAATTAAAGAGACGTTGTATGGCTTGAAACAAACCCCGAGGGCATGGAACGAGAAACTTAATGAAACCCTCGAGGATCTGAAGTTTGTTAGATGCACAAAGGAAGCATCTATGTATTGTTTGATGATAGATGGAGACGTTTTGCTTGTGGCGGTATATGTTGATGATTTGTTGATCACAGGAGACGAGTTCAAGGGCAATATGTCGAACAAATTCGAGATGAGTGATCTTGGTCTCTTAACCTATTATCTAGGCATTGAAGTCGTTCAACACAATGGTGGAATATCAATCAAGCAAGCGAGCTATGCAAAGTAAGTTCTTGAAGAAACGAGCATGATTGACTGCAATGCAACACAGTATCCTATGGATGCTGGTCTCAAGCTCTCCAAGGCGGATCAGGAAGCAAGCGTGGATGAGAAGGACTACCGCAGGATCATAGGGTGCTTGCGTTACTTACTCGACCAGACTTATCCTATTCCATTGGAGTATTAAGCAGGTATATGCATGAACCTAAAGCTTCTCATTGGGCGGCTTTAAAACATGTTCTAAGGTATGTGAAAGGCACATTTGCATATGGTCTCAACTTCTCCCGGTCAAGCAAAGCAGGCTGGACGTTAACAGGGTATAGTGACAGTAGTCACAATGTTGACATTGATGATGGAAGACGTACCACAGGCGATATGTTCTACCTAAACGATTGCCCTATCACATGGTGCTCTCAAAAGAAAGAAACGGTTGCTCTATCTTCGTGTGAAGCCGAGTTCATGGCAGCTACTGAGGCGGCAAAACAAGCAATTTGGTTACAGGAATTACTTGCTGAAGTAACTGAAGAACCGTGTGAGAAGGTGGTGGTTAAGATAGATAACAAGTCTGCAATAGCGCTTACAAAGAATCCTGTTTTCCATGGACGGAGTAAGCATATTCATAAACGTTATCATTTCATTCGAGAATGCATAGACAATGGTCTAGTGGACGTGGAGCACATTGCAGGGAGTCTTCAGAAAGCTGACATTCTTAGTAAAGCCTTAGGGATATTGAAATTCAAAGAGATGCGAGAACTGGTTGGAGTTCAAGATTTGAAAGATGGTGACTTCAAGTTTAAAGGGGAGAATGTTAGAGATAAATTTGAAGATAGCTTGAAACTCAAGTCATACTAATCCTATTTGTATTAGGATTAGGATAAAAAGTTTTACTATTAAGTTTAGGAGTTTTAAATCTCTATATAAGAAGATGTTGAGTTGTGACATGAACTTATAAGTGAGAGAGATTACTGTGAGAGCT
This sequence comes from Brassica oleracea var. oleracea, assembly GCF_000695525.1. Classification (NCBI taxonomy): domain Eukaryota; kingdom Viridiplantae; phylum Streptophyta; class Magnoliopsida; order Brassicales; family Brassicaceae; genus Brassica; species Brassica oleracea. Next base: position 45,826,907 of record NC_027754.1, read on the forward strand.
TAAGTTTTGAGAGATTTTCTTAAGCTAATCTTACTCTATTAAAAGGAGAATATAAGCTCCATTGAGCCTATCCACCTCAGCAAATTAAATCACCCAATGAAATATAATTTTTTTGTCATGTCACTATTCATTGACATGAGTTTTTTGCCTTGTCACTATTTATTGAATCCAATAAAACACTTTATCTTCATTGTTCTTAATTCTTATTGAAGTCTATGAAATTGCCGTTATCCTACATTTAAGAACCTCCATTTTTTAAAACTTAATTTCCTTCGTTGATCCTTACAAGATGAGAAACGATGACGTTTCAACTTCCATTGTTTCTCTCTTTATAACTCATTCGCTGAATCTTAGCCAAAGGTATCACTTCTTATAATTTGGAATCCTGCTAAATTTTAGATGTAATATTTAGTTTACAAAACGAAATAAAATAATCATACACTACATTCTCATCTTTATTGTGTTAATCATGTTATTCTTTTTTGGTTTCGTATGATGGAAACCTATTTTACAACACATAATCCATGATACATTTGAGAAACTAAAAATAAAAACTTAAGCCTTTTTCAAAAATCTTACTCTATTAAAAGGGGAATATAAGCTCCAATGATTATATCCACCTCAGCAAATTAAATCACCCAATGAAATATAATTTTTTTGCCATGTCACTATTTATTGAATCCAAAACACTTCATCTTCGTTGTTCTTATTGAAGTCTATGAAATTGTCGTTATCCTACATTTAAGAACCTCCATTTTTTAAAACTTAATTTCCTTCGTTGATCCTTACAAGATGAGAAACGATGACGTTTCAACTTCCATTGTTTCTCTCTTTATAACTCATTCGCTGAATCTTAGCCAAAGGTATCACTTCTTATAATTTGGAATCCTGCTAAATTTTAGATGTAATATTTAGTTTACAAAACGAAATAAAATAACCATACACTACATTCTCATCTTTATTGTGTTAATCATGTTATTCTTTTTTGGTTTCGTATGATGGAAACCTATTTTACAACACATAATCCATGATACATTTGAGAAACTAAAAATAAAAACTTAAGCCTTTTTCAAAAATCTTACTCTATTAAAAGGGGAATATAAGCTCCAATGATTATATCCACCTCAGCAAATTAAATCACCCAATGAAATATAATTTTTTTGCCATGTCACTATTTATTGAATCCAAAACACTTCATCTTCGTTGTTCTTATTGAAGTCTATGAAATTGTCGTTATCCTACATTTAAGAACCTCCATTTTTTTAAACTTAATTCCCTTCGTTGATCCTTGCAAGATGAGAGACGATGACGTTTCAACTTCCGTTGTTTCTCTCTTTATAACTCTTTCGCTGAATCTTAGCCAAATGTATCACTTCTTATAATTTGGAGTCCTGCTAAATTTTAGATGTAATATTTAGTTTACAAAACGAAATAAAATAACCATACACTACATTCTCATCTTTATTGTGTTAATCATGTTATTCTTTTTTGGTTTCGTATGATGGAAACCTATTTTACAACACATAATCCATGATACATTTGAGAAACTAAAAATAAAAACTTAAGCCTTTTTCAAAAATAAAAAATAAAAATAGAAAACTCTGTACTACAAAATATATGCAGAATATAGTAAAAAACATTCGGTTTAAATGTGTCAGACAAGAATATATTCTAAATTTACACTAAATACAATCTAGAATGCAAAAATATACATACAAAAATGACAAGTTTTACCAAATTATACCATATCATTCGCGTGTAAATGTCAACGTAGTATATAGAATAATATGTTCAAATAATAGAAAAATTGTCAGATCACAATGATTCAAATAACAGACCACTATTTTAAAGGAATAAATAAATATGCAAAGTTATAAATTTTAAAATTACAAGTACCGCGTAAAATTGTAGGACAAAACAATTGAGTTCAATAAATAAAATTGAGAATTCGGCCAAAAAAAGCACGAACTTTACACGAATCGCCAAAAAAAAGTTGTACTCGAATCTGGCCAAAAAAATATTGTACTTTTATTGACTCTTTTAGTTTATTTAGCCACTTAAGATTGACTAGCCATTTTAGCACACCGTGAACCCACAGTTAAGACAGTGTTAAATAAACGTTAAATGTTGGCGTTAAGCGAAACGACGTCGTTTTCAAATGAGATGAAGCGACTTCGTTTTACATGATTTGAAAAAAAAAAATACACCCCTGGATTTGAACTAGGGTTGATTAGGACAAATGACAAGGTATTTTACCACTGGGCTAGTGGCACTTTCAATTGAGTTACTAACACATTTAATAATATTTGGTACTGATTGAATATAAAAAAATTCTCAAAAAACTTTAAAAGATCTTTAAAATTCCAAAAAATTAAAAAAGTAAAAAAACAATTTATAAAATTAATTTTGAAATTAAAATTAAAAATAAAATTTTATTTTTTCTTTAAAAATCAAAAATATTCCAAAATTTTCATTTTTTTAAATTCCAAAAAATTTAAAAATTCAAAGAAAATGCAAAAAACTAAAGTTACAATTATCAGCTAAAAATTAAAATCGCACTCATAATGGGTACAATAATTATTTTAAGCATTTTAATTTAATTTTAATATGTGGGTATCTTTTTATGTGTGTATAATTAATTTCAATTTTAGCAATTGTTTAAAAAAAATTGAAAATTTTGGAAGATTTTTGATTTTTTTTTTAAAAAAAAATTATTTTTAATTTTAATTTCAAAATTAATTTTATAATTTTTTTTATTTTTTCAATTTTTTGGAATTTTAAAGATCTTTTAAAGTTTTTAGAGAATTTTTTTATATTCAATCAGTACCAAATAAAATTAAATATGTTTGTAACTCCTTTGAAAGTGCCACTAGCCCAGTGGTAAAATACCTTGCAATTTGTCCCAACCAACCTGAGTTCGAATATAAGGGTCTACTTCTTTTTATTTTCAAATCATGTAAAACGACGTTGTTTCATTTAACGCCAACAATAAACGACATCAAACTTTTCTGTTAAATTTGCTGAAGGCTTGCTAAATTGGCAAGTCAACGAAAACATTGTTAATTAGGCTTTGATTGGTAACCATGCGGAATGGCGGAATGGCATATGAAACGCGATTCTGCAAGTATTTTACCAATCAAGAAAATGTTGCGGAATTGAAAAAAAACGCAAAAAACATTGTTAATTAGGCTTTGATTGCGTTTTTGCCGACAAAATTATAAAGAAAAAGTTTATTAAGTGGAAAAGTGAGTTTTAGTAGATTATGGTGGAAAAGTTTACAAAATTAACACTTTTATATTATTCAATTATATGTTAATACTATCTTAAAATTTAAAATACATACTAATAATTTTTTAATGATGAATAGTTATGTTGTAAATACAAATTTATTATAACTTTTATATTATAAAATGTTAATCTATTGTTAAAACATATTGAAAGATAAACTAGATATTTATAATAAAAACTAAAATATTTTTAATACATTTTACTTGTTTTCAGATTTATAATCATTAGTTTAATTATTGCTATTTGTTTTTTTGTTATAAAAATTAAATATCATATAAAATAGTTTAATCAATTTAATATATATTCCACCATTCCACAAATTTTAAAATTTTCCGCCGCTTAATTAATTTTTTGCGCAGCTTAACTATTATTTCTGTGATTCCACGATTAAGCGATGGTTACCAATTGGAGCCTTAATTCTAAAGTCAATGAAAGTTTTGTGTTTTTTTGGTCAACTCAAAAGTTCATGTTTCTTTTGGCAATTCGTGCAAAGTTCGTGATTTTTTTGGCCGGATTCTCAAATAAAATTACATAAAGTTAAAGAATTTTTAAAAATAGAAGCAAAAAACAAGACAAAATACAAAAAAATTAAAAATAGAATCTAGTAAAGAAGTTATTCTATAATCTTGTGAGTTAAGCAAACACGTTAGACCATTATGAGTGAGTGTGACCTCGCTTCATCTCCCACGAGGGCCTTCGCCTTTCTGTGTACTTTTTGTCCATCTTTTTTTTTTGCTAACTATCTTTTCACAAATCTATAAAAATAAAAATTAATATATAGAATATAGCATTATTATGAATTATTGCAATATACTAGACCCCTCTAGAAACAGAATATGATGATGTTGAAGCTAGTCCTTATCACATTGCATATGTGAGTCAGGACCCAAGGATCTATATAAAGATAGATGATAAAACGGAAGGAACAAATCTTTTGATTGCTAAAGAATTACTCCTATCAAGCTCTATACTAATCTATGACCAAATCACTTTTAGACCAATATTCCAACGTGAGACATAATAGTGTTAACGGTTTCATACATAACACATGCGCGCGCAAATATATTGTCATCCAAAATGACATAAGAAAATATAATATATATTGAATTACTGATTTACTTCCCATCTTTACTTCGATGTGAAAGATATATTGTTTTTTTTTTTAAGTATGTGAAAGATATGTTAATACAAGTAAGCATATAAAAGAGAGGGGAAAGGCATAGATCGAGGAACAAGGTAGAAGAATTTGGCAAGACATGAACTTAATTCATTGTCTCGACCAAAACCCGACCAAAAGGAGAGAGTAAGGACCATTAAGTGTTGAAAATCCACTTGACATTATGTTGTTGTCTACAGAACAAACATAGAACTTTAGGAGCGTTACTTAACAAGAAAAAAAAAGAATAATATAAACTTAAATCTTAACATAAAAATTTAATGATAACTTTTTCAATAATTATTTATAAAAAAAAAACTGAACACATTGACATTGTTTTCAAATTTAGCCTTTAAGGTATGATACACGTATCAAAATTTTAACTAAGACCATCCTCAAAAATGAAGTATTTATTAATTGTTTGTATGTCTCACATCATTAATATAATTTATCTTTGCATATATTACTTATAACACTATTTTCCACAAATTGCAATTCTCCTTTTAAAGGCAGCCTTCATTTCACTTTAATTTATCTATAACGCCCGATCCGTCCACGGCTAATGGGCCACCCACGCCCGCTCTTTCGGCCCGTGGACCCCATCCCATCCGACGGTCGGTCCGTTAATTTCTGAAGGCTCGAAATCATTGTTTTCTGACCCTGCAATCACCACCCGACCTTTTTCCATGCTTTGCCCTCACTCGCACGCTATCGCGAATCACTTCCCGATAGGTCACCCATCCTTCCACTACTCCAGCTCAAGCACGCTTAACTCTAGAGTTCTTTCAGGTTGTGCTCCAGAAAAGGTAAGTCAACTTTGGTGACATAGGTAGTCAAATCAATTCTCTTAAGCCTTTTCACATATCACAACTCGGGATGTTACAATTCACCCCCTCTCAAAGAACGCAACGTCCTCGTTGCGCTCCACGACAGGTCTCAAGACGCCTCTCAGGTCAGAACTGAGATGGCTAACCAGCTCTGATACCACTTATAACGCCCGACCCGTCCACGGCTAATGGGCCACCCACGCCCGCTCT
>NC_027754.1:45832578-45840837 GCF_000695525.1 Brassica oleracea var. oleracea
AATCATTGTTTACTGACCCTGCAATCACCACCCGACCTTTTCCCATGCTTTGGCCTCACTCGCATGCTATCGCGAATCACTTCCCGATAGTTCACCCATCCTTCCACTACTCCAGTTCAAGCACGCTTAACTCTAGAGTTCTTCCAGGTTGTACTCCGGAAAAGGTAAGTCAACTTTGGTGACATAGGTAGCCAAATCAATTCTCTTAAGCCTTTTCACATATCACAACTCGGGATGTTCCATTATCATTCTCAAAACTATAACCCTCATACAAATAATGATTTTATTATGTAGACTTGTATTGATATTATACTTGTTTAAAAAGTTTATATTGATCTTGAAACAACATGATGAAAATGAAATTTGTAATTTGCGGAACAAAACAATGATGAATTTTCAATATATTCATATATGTCTTACCCGAAACATAAGTTCTATGATATCTTACCTGAAAGACAAATTAGGATTCTTACTGTATAAGTGTTCTAGTTTATGATATTATTCAAAAAATGATTGTATTCAAAATATGAAACTTAACTATAAGAGGAAATAATCATTTTCTACACGTTGATCAAAAATTATCATTTTCTACAAGCAAACTAAATAATCGATTTAATTATCTATATCATGCAAAATATAGATATAATTCATATTTTTGAATAGTCTCATGAATTGTAAGAATATTGTGAGTGACACAACTTTGTAGTAAAGTAATAATAAGTTGGAACCGATGTTACATTAAGCATGAGCTCATGCAAACTAGAAAGAAGATGTCTTGCCTTAATTATTTGAATTCCATATAATATATTTATATATTAATATAACGATCAAGAATCTAAATTTTATGAAATCCTACCAAAGATTCTTCGACATAAAGAAAAAGAAAGAAATTAACTAACCACAAAAAAGGAAGAGATTCCCCCCAAAAAAAAAACTAATTCCTCATCAGGGTATGTGGACCCACTATTTCTAATATTCTAAATTGAACTAAATTTCTCATATTCTAACACACAAATTAAATCATTTTCAATTAATCTCCATAAGAAGATATGGCGTTTCTAACGTCGTATATATGACGATAATTAATTTTAAAATTACATGTAATTCGAATAACATAAATTTAGCTTTAAATCTATGGAATTTAAGTTATTCTTTCGTGTCCAAGTATGATAATATAAATTGGTGAGAATGATGGATAAGATTCGTCCCTTTCGAGAATTCTGGAATTCTATGTTTAACATATTAAGTTACAAATAAATGTTAATACATCTATGTATTAGTCTCATAAAATATTTCTCAGCATCTTAACATGACCCCACTAAATATCTATATATAACTCTTCACAGTTTCCTTTCTCCTCAGCAAAATCAACAAGCTCATTGTGAAGAGAAATCATATTTGAAAAAAAAAAAAAAAAAACTAAAAACCCTTAGTTCGTAAAAATCATCATCACAATGTCTGGTGTGTGGGTGTTCAACAAGAACGGAGTGATGAGGCTGGTTGAGAATCCTTACAACCAATCCGCTGGAGATTCGTCAGAGTCTTCCTCCTCCGGTGGTAACCAGCAGCAGAGGCTGAGAAGGAAGATCCTTGTCCATCTTCCGACCAACGAAGTTGTCTCTTCGTACGGAGCACTTGAGAGGATTTTGAAGGGTCTTGGATGGGAGAGGTACTACAATGAAGACAACGTCGATCATCTCCTCCAGTTCCACAAGAGAACATCGATCGATCTCATCTCACTCCCCCGCGACTTCTCAAAGTTTAACTCTATCCATATGTATGATATCGTCGTCAAGAACCCTAACGTCTTCCATGTCCGGGACATGTAGTAGTCCATCATCAAAACTAAAACCGAGGACAGTTTGTTTCTTCAAAATCATCCTCTCTCACATCTATCATGTATATAGTTGCATGTTTGCGTTGCTTTATTTTCTGTTGGGGGGGGTTTGTTTTAATTTTATGTGTGTTTGTTTACGTTGGTTGATTTGGGGTGGTCTAAGCTAAACTCATTTTAATAACTTGTATCATTTTGTGGTTTTGGTGAACTTTGTATCAAGATCTCTCAAAGATGAAATAGTAAAGATGTTATATTTGATTTAGTGAATTAGTCGTTCAATAAAAAAGATATATGCTGTGACATGTTTGATTTGGTGCCTACAATACAAGTAAGCAAATCAAATAAATTCTTTAGAATAGCTTTGTTAGTTTATCTACTGGCAATCTAATTTAATTCCAAAGGTTGTGAATTCCACTTATATTAAAAACTTGTGTTATTTCTAAAAGATGTCAAAAAAATTGTGTCTTTTTAAAAAAATTTGTCTTGCTTGGCATATTTTCTAAAAATTCCTTAGAATAGCTTTGCTAGTTTATCTACTAATAATAGCAATCCAATTTAATTCCAAAGACAGTAAATTCCAGTTATATTGAAAACTTGTGTCATTTTTAAAAGATGTCAAAAAATTTGTGTATTTTCTAAAAAAAAACTGTGTATTTTCTAAAAAAAAACTGTGTTGCTTGGCATCTTTTCACCGAATGGTCTCATTCTCGAGGCAACTCTTAAATGAAACTTCTCTTATTAATCTCTCTCTATATATATGTGTATATGTGTTTTACTAACACTTTAGAGCATGTTTATTGGTAAAACCCACTTAGGGGGTCTTAGTGATTTTTTAAGTATTAAAGTAAAGTTAAGGGTTTTGGTTAAGAGACTCTTAATTTTAATGGTTTATTGGTAGTGTCTTAACTTGGGATTCTTAAAAAAAAAAATTTATTAAACATAAATTTTTTGAAAATAATTTTTCTTTTAAAAAACAAAGTTAAACATTACATTTAAACATAGATTTCAAAATAAATGAACAATCATTCGTTAACTACAAAAGTAAAGATAGAGGTTTTATCCACACAAAATCACACTTTCAATTCAAACTTCAAAACAATTTAAAGATGTTTATTAATTTTCAAAGAACCTATTCGATTAAAAATTCAATCCAAACCAACACCAAAACTGTTTAAACATGTCCACGAAGTATTTTGATTGAGAATCATACCTCCATTTTTTCATCTCCATATCGGCCTTTCACTTCTCACGATTTTCCCAAGCCTGCAAGGTAAAACAACAACAAAGAGTTATCAACAAATATTTTTGTTTGAATACCAAGAGGTTGAGAACCGAAGTAATGCCTTAGAGCAGAAATCACAACATATAATATTAGTTTCGTCACAGCAGGTCACTTGAACCGGAAAGTGTGATACAATGACTATGGAAACTCAGTTGAGATAAAAACCTCTTGATGGAGTTCTGAACATTACACAACAGAGAGGTACTAAAACCTATTATATTCAGCATTTATAATTGTCAAAGGATCCCAACTAGTACTCTCTATGTGTCCCACAATCCTTCTGAGTTTTCTGAGAGTTTTAAAAGAACCCATTGCAGCTACTGTATTTCCCTGTTAGATGCAGATAAACCCCAAGCAAAATATCACAATAAAGAAAGAAAATAAAACGTATTAAAAAAGTGAGACACTTGCAAAAGAGACGCACACTATTACCAGAACTAAAATCTAAACTTGGTAAGCTAAAGGGAAAAACATGATTCAACAAATAAAAAAATCAAGAAACTTGGAAATGGCAATGGTCTCACCTGCCATAGCTTGGCTTCAACGCCTTCAACAGAAGCAGCTCCCTTCCTTATCTATTCAGCTAATGTCTCCACATGGACGTACATTGAGTAGTACCTGCAAATATAATAATGTCAATGAGAGTCAAACTTGAGATCAAACTCAAATCACAAAACAAGATTCGAATCAAATTTCAAACAATAAATACTCTAATTACAGAAGAATTTGAAGCCCAAATCATAAATCAAAACTATCATCCCCCATCCATTATTACAGAACAACAAAAGCTATGATTAAAAATAAACACAATAGAAGTATTCTTCTTCGATCAACATTGAGAAAAATCAAAATCAAGTCGCTACAGTTGAATGAGAAAGAAAGATAGAAATAGGAGTTTTACTTACATGATATACACTTTGGTCGCCATCGATGTCTGAATCTTAAACACGGATTTTTTTATCTAACCTAGAGATGCTCTTATGTTACAGTCAAACAAGAGAAAGAGTCTGAAGATGATGAGCAGTCCGATTGAGAAGAAGCTTGAGTTCAGCAGCAGTCCAGAAACCGATTTCATTCTTCGTCGCCGAGGAGGAGAACAGCCGTCGATTTCATTCGAGGAGGAGAGCAGGCGTCGATTTGATTCGTCGTAGAAGAAGAGAGGAACCGATTTTGCTTCACTTTGTCGACAAGTAGAGCTCCCCTCGTTTTCTCCTCCCAAAAGCTACAAAGACGACGCGTGGCATTCAAGAGACGTACCTTCTGTCGTCTAAATAAGCTACGTCGCTTAGATTAATTGTCTTTTTTCATTTTTTTTAATACCTCATTAAACTTAAGAGACCTAGTAACATACGCCGATAAACATGCTCTTAATCCTCCATCGTTCTTTTGTTTCCTCTCAAATTTCCTTTCCACCGAGAAACTCAGAATTGATTTATTTGTTTCGGTCTCTATCCCCAATCTGAAGAAAATTAGAATTAATGTTTCGTAAGAAAAATTTTTTGTGGCATTAATTCCAGTTGCGATGCAATTGAGTTGGTGGTTATCACTTACTGCCATCTTTAATTTCAGTGAGCATTTTTACTGTTGGATTTGAAACGTGTTTACATGTGTATCATTTTCATCTAATAATTATTTATTTTATTTCATAGATGGAGAACAATATTTTAAAATTATAATAGGGATTCCAAGTAATGTCTACAAATACGTCTCTTCATTATAACTTTTCATTATAACTTTGCTAGTAAAGATGTATTATACATTTTTGCTCATAATTGTTTATTGTACTTTTTGGCTAATAATTGCTTCTGTTTTGTTTATAGCTGCTTTTGTTTTTTAAAACTGTATTTTTTATATATATAATGCTTTATTAGAGATTTAAATGAATAATTGCAATTGTTCGGATGGACATTTGCAACTTTTTAGGGTTAACTGTTGCAAGTTTTGGTGTTCAACCATTACAATTTTTGGTGATCAACCATTGTAATTTTTTATTGTTAACCATTGCAATTTTTGGTCTTTATATATATAGTAGTTATAAACAGTGAAAATTGCAATAACTAAAAAAGAAAGAAATATATAAAATAAGAGTGAGAGATTCACTATCCAAATGATCATAAACTCTTTGGAGAAACACATATTAACCTTCAAAAATTTTTCGCGTAGCTCAAAACTTGACAAGAGTCAAAATAAAATAAATGTTCTAAATATTATATATATAATTTTTAATATAGATTTCTTCCGCGATATCGCGGGGGTTCCTTTCCTAGTTTTTACAAAAATAATCTTGAAAAAGGAAAATAGCCAAAAATAATTTTATTAAAGGATAGAAATACATTTATATCCTAGGATTAACTAATCTAGATTTAAGGTTTAAAATAAGATTTTACAAAAATAAGATTTAAGGATAGGGTTTCAAATTTGAAAAAAAAAAAAATATATATTAAAATTAAAAAAAAAATCTATTTTGGTCATTTTCTTCTTTGAGATATATTTTTGTGACAAAAACTTAAAAAAACTATTTGAGAGAATTGTCTAATAACTTACGACAAATTTATTTTTTTCAACAAGAAATTAATATCAAATACTATTTGAGACGCCAACACGTTTCAGGTTCGATCCAACTGCTACGCGAAACTAAGTCACAATTATCTTGGTCACCTAACACGGATATGAGCCTATGCTTTAGGGCGCATTTGAATACCAGGAGAGAGGGTCTATCCGTGAGTTGCACCTCCCATTAAGGATTAGTCTGGATTTTTCCATGGGCCAGGGATACCCCTAGATTAACCAAAAAAAAAAATTAACTTATGATTTGATGAGAATGTTTAAAGTGGTTTACAGGTTTCTCGAATTAGCTTATTTCAATAACGTGGTTTCAAAACCATAACATACATGATTAAAACCATAGATATATTATGCCATACTGAACCATAAATTTATAACGATAATTTCATTTTCATTAAGGATATTTACAATCTTAGCAAAAAAAAAAAACGATAATTTCAAGAGTCATGACAAAATCCAAAGAAGGAAAGTCAAAAGATGTCCAAATAGAGAAGGTCCCCCAAAGGTTTAGGAAGACAATGGAAAAAATGATGGGCGCACGTGATATCTCATACTTTTCCACCCAACTTTGACAGCTGTCGATTATTTATTGCCCAGTTCTCCGCTTTGTCGCATATTAGAATGATGGTGCACGTGACATATATCCTTTTGCTTAGAATCTGGACACGTGTCTATTCCCCGTTGCCCATTTCCCCCACTTTGTCACTTCCTTATCGATGTCGAACAAAACTTTATATTTTTTCAGCTATTCCCCCCCCCCCGGCCAAACAAATTCACACATATCCTTTTCGTCTCAAACTATTATTATATTCGGGGCCTTTTGAAAATTTGTTCTTACACAAACTTTTTCCGTTTTGATATAGAAGATGTTTTAGAAAGATTTTTTTTTTCATAATAGATGATGTTTGCCAAAAATATAAATGATTTTAACTTTATCAAAAACCGTGTAACCAATTATACTCTTATTATATCTATTATAAATTAAATAAATTAGTTTTAAATTATATTTTATTGATACTTTTGATTAAGAAATAGTTTTTTTAATATATTTGCATTAAGCTGAAACATCGTCTAATATGAAACTGAAGGAGGTGTATTAGTTTCCGTGATTTTTTTGGTACTAGAATTTCTTTAATTTTTGAAAATGGTTAGATATATAGTTTGTATGATTTTGGGATTACAGTTTCTTGAACTAATACAATGGGCCTGACTAAAGATGGCGCCGTGATGGACCGCAATGCTAGAGATTCTCCAGCATCAGGATTGTCCAAAACCAATATTCTGGTTTATATATTTAATTTCCTCTTAATTCAACTAGGTAAGGAACCCACGCGATATCGCGTGGGAACTCATTTTTATAAATAAATATATCATATTATAATTTATATATTATATAAATAAATAATTTTAATTTCAAAAATTATCATGTCAAAACGTAGAACATATGTGTTTATATTTACTTGTAGATAATATTAAAAATGTATATTCTATAATTTAAAATTACAATTAAAATACAAATACATCAATACTAATAAAATTATATATTTTTTATTATTTTATGTAAGTTACTCTAAAATTTTAAGTTATATCAATTTATAATAAATAAATAAAATCTCTTACTAAACATAAAAATCTTTTTAAATAAAAAATGTATAGTTTACGTTAGACTGTTGGGTCGTCAACGAAAAAGTACGAACGATTCATAACCTAAGAGGTACGAACACGTTATAAACTAAGGGATGCAAACATGATGTGATTCAAGAGGTATGAACTTGTTCCAAGGGGTGGACGAATGTTCCTTGACCGAAGGTATGAATGTGTCATGACTGAAAAAGAGTAAATGACGTGAACGAAAGGGTGTAAATTGAAATTGAGATTCATAAGACAAAAAAGTTTCCGGATGGATAAAACATGCAAAATCTAAGAAATATTAAGAAAATGATATATTCTAATTTGAATAACTTTTTATGTTGTCGAGAAAAGGTCATGCTCATATATCACTAGCACCATAGTTGATCTTTAACATTCTCTCAGTGATGTCTCGTTCGCACTTTTTCAGTCACGATCCATTCTTACCTCTTCGGCCATGATTCATTGGCACTCTTTTGGATACGACTCGTTTGCACTCTTCGGTTACGAGTCACGACACATTTGCACTTTTTTGTCACAGCTCATTTGCAATATTTCGGTCACGACCATTTGCACCCTTTGGTCACGATCCAATCGCAACCTTTCGGTCACGATCCAATCGCAACCTTTCGGTCACGATCCAATCGCAACCTTTCGGTCACGATCCAATCGCAACCTTTCGGTCACGATCCAATCGCAACCTTTCGGTCACGATCCAATCGCAACCTTTCGGTCACGATCCAATCGCAACCTTTCGGTCACGATCCAATCGCAACCTTTCGGTCACGATCCAATCGCAACCTTTCGGTCACGATCCAATCGCAACCTTTCGGTCACGATCCAATCGCAACCTTTCGGTCACGATCCAATCGCAACCTTTCGGTCACGATCCAATCGCAACCTTTCGGTCACGATCCAATCGCAACCTTTCGGTCACGATCCAATC
>NC_027754.1:45841199-45843944 GCF_000695525.1 Brassica oleracea var. oleracea
TTTTCATTTAAATAATTACATCTTTTTAATTTAAATACTAACTAATACACAACTCTTGAAACAAATAATGAAAGGACATATCTTAATATATAATGAAAAGACACAACTTTTAACAAGAAATAAAATTCTTATAAAACATACAACTTTTCAACATTGTTTGGGTTTGCTATTATTAATTTTTTTTTTCTTCACCATTTTACTTGATTACAGTGGCGGAGCCACATTGAATAACAGGGGGCAGCTACCCCCAACTCATTTTAAAGATTCAGTGTAAAACATTGACTAGTTTTCAATTTGCCCCCATATTTTTTAACAAACCTATCCTTAGTTCTATGCATAATTTTATTTTGCCCCCCACAATTTTTTTCTCTAGCTCCGCCCCTGCTTGATTAGTAAAAATTATGCCTTGAGAAGACATGTACATTGGACTATTTATAGATTTTCAAAATTTTGTTTGAAGAGTCACATCTTTTGAATTAAAAGGTTGTGTCTTTTTGTAATAATATTTATATGAAGAATCACAACTTTTCAATATAAATGGTCACATTCTTTCAATATAAATAGACATTTTTAAATAAAAAGGCACAACTTTTAGTTGTTGAAAAAACACAACCTTTCAACATAAGTGGAATTCACAACCTTTTGAATTAATTGGGATTGCTATTATTAGTAGATTAATTGATTTGATAACGTTATTTCCTCGTGGCGGGAAAATAAAATTCCGGTGGCGCCAAAATCGGAGAAGAAGAGGAAAGGGGGCAAAGCAAACCCTAAGAACAATTCCGATTCTGTAAGCTATGCAAGCAAAGATCAACTCTTTCTTCAAGCCCTCTTCTTCCTCTCCGTCTCCCATCGCCGACGTCTCAGCAACAACACCAGAAGCAGACGATGGTTTAGCCGTGTGGGAGAAAAGTCGAAACGTCATCGTTAATACCTACGAGCGTCGATCCGCCACGGTCAATAGGTATATGAATCATCTCCTTAGGCTTATGAAAGAATCGATCTTTGATATGTGGTATATGAATCATCATCTGGGCTTTCTATTTTGGGTATAAAGTTTGGATTTTTCTTAATTTTTCGAAAATTTGATTTGGTTTATTACAGAAGTGAAGTGCTTAAGGGATGCATCGGGAATCCACCACTGAGGAAAGGATCTTCTTTTGGGTCGAAAAACCTCAGCAAGAAGCGGAGTTATACACAGTTCCACTTAGAGTTGGGCCAATCTGATTTTCTTCTCAGACATTGTTCAGAGTGTGGAGCTACGTATGCTCCTGGGGATGAGTTAGATGAGAAGAGCCATCAAAGCTTTCACAAGGACTATATGTATGGTATCCCCTTTAAGGTTAGGATGACTGTGACCTTGAAGATATATTGTTTCCTTGGATTGTTTGATTAAGTGTTGGGTTTTTGAATTGTTCTCAGGGCTGGCAGAACGAGAGAGTGTTCGCATCGCCTTCTTTCAACAAGAACCGCATTGTTATGGTGTTATTGGAAACGGATTCTCCTGCACACAGAAACAAGGTTCGTTTTCCTTTCACAATGCTGTTTCCTGTACTGGGTTAGAGGATCTAATGGCTTATTGTTTGCACTTGTAGGTGCAAGAGGTTATGAAAATGATGGAGGTTGAGTTGGGTGAGGGTTGGATTCTTCACAAACGTTGTAAGGTATGAGTCCTAACAAACATTGTTTTTTGATAAACTCATACATGATTATTTAGTACCTAATGTCTACCAACTGCGATCTGATAGTAACCTGTTGGGGCCAAAGAACCAAGATGTTTTGAATAGTTTCTTTACTTCCACAGCGGTTTCAAAGAGCTACCTTGTTATGTGGCAGGTATATCTATATGTCTCCTCTCAGAGGATCAGTGGATGTTTAGTTGCGGAGCCAATTAAGGAAGCATTTAAGATCAAATCTCCTCTTGAGGATGAAAAGCGCTTAAAGAAAGAGAGCTCTTCTTTGCCTTCAACGTCCATTCAGTTTGGAAACATTGTGTTGCAAAGACAAGTATCAAAAAGATGTCGAGAATCTAATGGCAAATTGGATAACGGAGCCATTGTATGTGAAGAGGAAGCTAAACCGGCTGTTTGTGGGATCAGGGCTATCTGGGTCTCGCCTTCGAACAGAAGAAATGGCTTAGCTACACGGTTACTTGATACCGCGAGGTAAAAGGACTATTCTTAGCAGCCAACCAACCAACCACCTGAAACCATTCTCATTTTTATATGTATGTAAACCGCAGGGAAAGCTTCAGCAGTGAGTGCGTTTTGGAGAAGTCGCAGTTGGCGTTTTCTGAACCAAGCTGTTTGGGAAGAGCTTTTGGATCCAATTATTTTGGAACTTGTTCACTCTTAGTTTACAAAGCTCAAGTAGAAAGGCTCGATTAAAACAATATAGCTTTGCATTTTTATGGGATGTTATGTCACATTTTTATAATGAAAATGATTGTATTAAATCAAACTCAATCTACAACAAATACAAATAGAGAAGTCATTTCAAATGAGTAAAACTCACTTTTTCCATAACTAAATTCTAAATGCTTTTGTGATAAATGTTGATTGGATAACGACGAGCATAATAATGCTTATACTAATGTTCTACCAATCAAGTCCTAATTCATGCCTTGATTTGTCTGGAGCTCAGGTCCAAGAGTGGAAAGCAAAGTAATAGTTTGCCGATAGAAACTAGCAACCAACCATCTGACACAACGCAAGAACAACATCTGGTGTCTTTGCTTGATTTTAG
>NC_027754.1:45844044-45884853 GCF_000695525.1 Brassica oleracea var. oleracea
TCCGTCGGAATGTCCGTCAGAATATCGCTGTTTTCTTGTAGTGGTTAATCCATCTCAACTTGGGGAAGACTGGCCATTGCTTCGGGAGAGACTTTTGATGCGTTCGTTTGAGGAGGTGTGAAGGAGAATGTTTGGGATGTTGGATAATGCAAATTGTCTGAGTAAAGTTGATGTGGCCCCAAAAAAAAAACTGGCCACTGGTTTTAAAGCGTTGCATCCCATGATGGACCTGATGGCTGAGAGACACGTCCATGCCCTGCGGCCGCAGACTCGGGGCAAGTTAGTGGTAAGCTTGGTCATCTCAGTGAGTTTCAAGCTCTGTGTAACAAGCGGGTGGAGATACAGTAGGATTTAAGCGGAGCAAGGTTCAAACAATCATGTAATAGCTGCAGTACTGCTTTGTATGTAACATATAGTCTTAGAATTGTTCAGATTCATTTCTTAAAAACACATTGACATTTTTACATTTACTGAGACTAAGAATGTAAGATGAAATCTTTGTTCTTCAAATGACATCTTTGGAATGCAATAAGCTGAAGAAAAACACAGGAGAGCTGTGTCATTAGACAAAAGAGATGGAGAGAACACATGCAATAGAGAGACAAAAGCCAGTGTGAATATGTATGTACACAAAGGAAATGCTGAGGCCATTTTTAGGCAGGTTCCATTGTTGTTCACAAGCTTTGGATGAAATAAATACTATGACGAACCAGGAGGCAGAAAAAGAAGAAGACGGTGGTTACTTAGAGGGGGAGGAGGTATCTGCAGTGGTTTTGCAGATTGGGCACCAACTCTTCATCCGCAACCACTCTTGCACACACTTCAAATGGTATGTGTGCTCACAGTGTAGCCTTCCAACTTCATCACCTACTGGCTAGAAGGACCAGGACGAAACTCTTGCTTGCTCAAAGCAAATACAAGATATTTGGAAGCCTTCTTTTCATTTAGTGTTGCATTGCCCCTATGATATTAATTATCAACAAGAAGCCACTTGCAACAACCCCGAGTTTGACTATGTTCGGAACCTAAAAGACCAGGTGGGGTGGCTAAACAAGCCTAATGCCTTTCTGTAACTAAATTTGGAACCTGAAAATATTTTATGTTGTCCCCCACATGTGTGATTCACTAATACAAAAAAAGTGTCTTTCATGGACATAATACTCTCATTCAAAAGAACCTTAATTATTTATGTGTTATAATAAGCAAATACGCCAATTTAATTTCACAGCACACAGAACATACAGTAGAGCAACCATATATATGGTCAACTTGGGAGAGTCCTTGTCCTTATTCATCTCTCCACCGTTAAAGGCTACAGCTGCTATACATATGGAGAAGAAATTATATATATATGTGGGTAATTAACTTGAGCAAATGAAATAAGAAGAAACAAAATCGTTTTAAGATTATATACCATGGTTGTCTTGTAAATGTAACTTGTGCATTTGAGAAGATATGTCTTCTCCTTCTTCTTTCTTGTGCAGATCTGGGTTCATGGGAATGAGTTGATTCATCATCGTAAACATCTCATCCGTGAAAGATTTTGCAACCGAAAGGATATCAAAAGTGTATCCGTTATCTCTAGCATCCTCCCATCTGCAGCAGCATTGGCAAAAACTCAAAAAGTGTTAAAAATTTTAAGAATATAGTCACTGCTACTACTACTACTGTTAGTGATCTAAAACAAAGTAATCAATTATATATCCAGTTATTTATGTTTTGCGAATTTTTACTCCTTAAGGCCTTCATGTGCAATGCGTTGGATATCACGACTGATAAACTCGTCCGTTTCTGGTATTGGCATTTCCATCATCCCATAAGGTCGGGAAAAGATCAGCAGAAATCCTGCTTTTATGTTCTCACCTCTACGATCAAAAGGAAAAAAAAGAAAACAAAAAAAAAAAAAAAAAAAGAAAACAAAGATTTGCAAGCAAAAAAAAAGCAGAGGTTTACTCGACAAGAAACTTGAAGAATCTCTGCCTCTTAACAAAGTAGAACATGAGGTTTGAGTAATAATTTGAATCCTGTGTGGTGAAAACAGACAGATACTCCTCGGCTCCATCGACGTCCCCACTAACAAGTAATGCAACAAAATGTTCTCTGTCGAAACTGCAACAAAGAAAAATAAAAACTTCACATGCACGTACAAAGTACAACAACCAAGTTAAACCATTCAACAAGACTGATTCATTCATTCGTGCAACTTACGTTGTAGGGAGACTAGTTTCCAAACCCCGTATAAGATCAGCCCTCATGGAATCCATTCTATACTGGGATTCTGAGAATCACTTCAGCTTACAGCTTACAGTTACCTAGACGGCTATCTGATCTGACAACAGGAGAAAGGAAAGAAAGAAGACACCCTAGGTTTTGTCAGATTTTTCCTGCCAATCAAATCATAATGAAGCCCAGGCCCAAACCTCAATTATTAGCTCTTGTGTTTTCCCTTTGTGTTACGGTTTTTTTATTTCTAAATTACGACGACTACAAACGCTTGAAATATTAATTGTGTAATTAAGGACAGAAGATTATGTAAAGATGCAAAGACGCAAATTCGTTAATGTTCCATATTTTCTCTCTTCTTCGTAAAAATTGTATTTCTTTTCCATAATCTCTCTCACACGTTACAATTTCAGAACCTCCAAACTTGTATGTAAGCAAGATCTGTGTAAGTACAATAACACTTTTACTCTGTTTTTCCTCTGTTTTTTTTTTGTCTTTATTCTTTGGTTGGTTTCTAAATCTTGTGCAGATTCTTCGAGCAACATCCATGAATATCAACGGTATCAAGAAGCAGAATGAGATAATCCTGATGGATAAACATGGCGTGAAGTGCGTAACGAAGCTGGTGAGGGATGGATCAAAATATGGAAAAAGAGGATTGGGAAAAGGATGCAAAGATTTCTGTGAAGCTAGTGATGTATTGAAGATTGGACAGCCTTTTATGTCGGAATTGGTTTGGGAAGACAGTGTTCCTGTTCTTACGTTTTTGTTCTAAGGTCAAGGTTGAAACAATCTGTGACTAATAAAGAACGGAGTAATTTAATTAATGTCTCTAAATTAGATAACAGCAGCCATTATCGGACTTTATCTTTCCAGTTTTTTAGTGATGTGCAAGAGTTAAATAGTAAAAGTATGAATGATATTATACTAAGAAAATAATATGAATCCACTATTAATACTTCAAAACCGCTACAAATATAACAACAATTGAAATAGCATTAGTTTGAGCACACAGAATGGAGAAAAACCAACCTCATCATCGTTTCTATACCAGAAATGCCAAAAATAATGTTATCCAGACTGTCTGAGACATTCATGTGAGTTATGCATGTGATAAATGAAAGCAAGACTTCTTGTTTTTTTTTCCTTTGGAAGAATTGTTAATTTAATTCTCCCGACAGAGAATGTGATTTAAGTGAGAGACAACTTGTTCCCTATTGTTTAAATTTGCATTGGACGAGGTTTCTTCGTTTACTAAAATCAGAATATTAAGGAAACAAGTTCATTCCATTAGATTCGATACATTGAATAATAGTATAATATAAGACTTCTCAAACCATCTCTGAACAAAAGAGCATTACCATATAGACCACCAAGTTTCTTTCTTTCTCTGCAAATTCTAACGACGACGAGAGAACACTACCTCTTATTGAGATAGGACAAAAATCTCACGTTCCTATCGTTTCATATTCTGCTACAAGTCCCTTTCTAGCTTCCATCCGTAGCCAATACTTCTTCCAAGCTACCTACGATGATTCATCTCAAGTCCACGCCGTTAAAGCAATCATCAAACTCTTTGGGTGGAGAGAGGTTGTACCTGTCTACGTTGACAACACCTTCGGAGAAGGTATAATGCCTCATCTCACCGATGCGTTACAAGAGATCAACGTTCGTATACCTTACAGAACGGTGATCTCTCCCAACGCCACGGGTGATGAAATCTCCGTGGAGCTTCTTCGGATGATGACTCGGCCCACTAGAGTGTTTGTTGTCCACACTGAAGATCTACTCGCCTCGAGATTTTTCGCCAAAGCCAAGGAGATTGGTTTGATGAAGCAAGGATATATCTGGATCCTTATAACCAACAGCATTACAGATGGTCTTAGTCTCATGAAAGAGACGGAAACTGATGCAATGCAGGGGGTCTTGGGTGTTAAGACATACTCCCTCCGTTTCATATTAAGTGTCGTTTTAGAGAATTTTTTTCGTTACAAAATAAGTGTCGTTTTCGATTTTCAATGCAAAATTTATAATTTTATGCAAAATTTATTTTTCTATTGGTTGAAATATGGTTAGGTGTATAGGTAATAGTGTTTTTTTATAGGAAATGTACAAAATTAATTATTTCCTTAATCCGTGTGCCGAAACCTAAAACGACACTTATAATGAAACAGAGGGAGTATGTACCAAGATCCGACAAGCTTGAAGCATTTAAATCTAAATGGAAGAATAGATTCCCAGTCTCTGACCTGAGCGTGTATGGACTTTGGGCTTATGATGCCACCACTGCACTTGCGTTGGCCATCGAAGAAGCTGGGACATCAAATTTGATTTTTGTCAAGACAGATGCCACCATGAGGAACATGTCTGGACTTCAAGGTCTAGGTGTATCTCAATACGGTCCAAAACTTCTCCAGACACTCTCCAAAGTCCGGTTCAAAGGTCTTTCTGGTGATTTCCGGTTTATCAATAGAGAACTGCAGCCGTCAGTGCTTGAGATTGTTAACGTGAATGGTCATGGAGGAAGGACCATAGGATACTGGACGAAAGAACATGGTCTCTTCAAGCACGTTGACCAAAGACAAGCCACCACGACCACTTTCACTACTTGGAAAGATCGACTCAGACCAATCATATGGCCTGGTGACACCACCTTTGTGCCCAAAGGATGGGAGATTCCGACAAATGGGAAAAGACTGAAGATTGGAGTCCCAACTAATAACCATTTCCCGCAGTTTGTGAAAGGTACAAAGGATCCCATCACCAACTCAACAATATTCAGTGGATTCTGCATCGACTACTTTGAGGCTGTTATTCAAGCGATGCCTTATGATGTGTCCTATGACTTCTTTCCTGTAGAAGATATGGATTACGAGACTATGGTCTACCAAGTGTACCTCGGGGTAAAATATTACCAACAAATTTTTTTTTAATTAACCATGACCTTGACCTACTATTTTGTAGACTCCAGAAGTGCAATGTTAAATTATCTGGTAACCAACAGAGATTGAAAAAAAAATAAAACGTGTTAAAACAATAAAAACTAAATATGAAAGATTAAAACTTCAACAGATACAATTCTATTTTGAATATTATAGACTACTGTGTATGATTGCTATAATATATTCATATTTATATACATTCTTACTCCCTTCGTATGTAAATATAATTTCAAATAAAACTGCTGATTGATAGAGATATCAATTCTATTTAAACAGCATAGAAGAAAGTCTGTTACAAAATTCAACACTATTGTGGTGTAAATATTTTAGAGACATTCTCATTATATGGTGATAGAATCAACATATAATGAATTTTGCAGAAACTGTTGAAATAGAGTATATAAACCTAGGTGGGAATTTTTATAAGATAATAGTTAAAGCTATAATTTACAATGATAAAAACAACTAAAACGATTTAATCTCGCCTAAAAATGTTGTCTTAAAATATAATAACAGTGTTAATATATTTTATTTTAAATTTTAAAATATATTTAGTTTTATAAGAACATTACATAATTTGAAAAATTAATTTTGAAGTTATCAATTAAATGTTATTATAAATTTATATTAATTTAGTTTTGGTATATATATAATGAATAAAGTCAACATTTTAAAAATAAATAAACATTGAATTATTTGATAAAACTATAAAATTAGACAATATTTATATCTTATTATTTTTTGACATCTCCTTAGTTTTTTCCAATATTATAAGTGCGTCACTGCATTTTTCTACGTATTGTAATTATTCAATTAATGTTTTTTTGAACATATTTTAGACCTATTTAATCTCGCCTAACATCTACACATATTCCACAAAACTCTACATTATAATATCATAACAGTCTTAATATTTTATTTATAAAACCTCTCAGTAAACAAAAAATGAAACCAAAGAAAAAAGTGAAACCAAAACCGAATCACTTCCTATACTATCAAAGATAAGCTCTCCTCATTTTAGCTGCTTGCCTCTGTCCCGTATGCATCCAACATGCGACCTCTGTCTCCATTTTATTATATTTTTACCAATTAACTTAAAAAGTGAATTATAAGTCAGAGAGATGGCTCTAAAATTTTGTAGATCTTATTTTTTTAATCTACCTAGCCATGATGAGAATAGTATAGCCAGGCTGGGATATACAAAATCCAACGAGTACTACTGCACCAAGTAGATAAAAACTAAACCGAGCAATCATAAACAAAAACTTACAATACGGAATTTGACTCGAAAGTAGATACTATTGCTACAAAGAACAATTTGTGTAGGTAGGTTCTATTCAGTTTGCGAGAGATCAGAGATCGAAAAGCTTTAGTTACATATATAAATATTTTGATATTTCTAGCTATGTTATATAGTAGGAAAAGTAGATTAAAAAACCTTGGCGACTTTGTGAGAAGCTTGGTGTCTATCCATATGAGCCATACCAATAATGTTGATTCTAAAAGCAGTCGAGCAAAATCTCAATAAGCAAAACTTTATCAAGACGCAGCAGAGAAAGGAAATAACAGAAGACCAAAAAAAACAGAGGATACAAAAAGGAAGAAGAACTGAAGAAGAAGAATAAAACGCAATAAGCAGCGATCAAAGCCTTCGGACATTCAAATCTAAAGGCATACAAAGATTTAATCGAAGCAAAGCAGAGGAGTCTTAAAAGAGAGACAGAGAGATCATTGGTTTTTGGTCGGAAGAAAGTTACTTCTTTTGTTCGGTTTTTTTTTGTTGTCATTTGTCTGAATTCTCTCTGGGTCCCGCTTCTCTCATTGCGCCCGCTTCCTCCTCCATCTCCAATTCGAAATTCATCCTTTTAAAGGCAATTCGAATCCGTCGCTCTGTTCTCAAACCTTCACTGATCTCTCGATTTGCCTCCAGCGGTAAAATTCTCAAAGTGGGTTTTGAAAGATAAATGCTCTGCTCTGATGCAGTTTCCTGTGAAGTTCGTGTTTGATTTGGTAATTTTTGAGCTAGGGTTTGGTAATATATCCTGTTACTCCAGGTTCTTGGAGGTGTGAGCTAGAATAGTATATGCTGATACTCTGTTCTCTAGGGGTTTTCGCTTCAGCTAAGTTCTTGAAATGCTCCTGGATTGGGGTTTGAGAAGTTGTAATAAGTCAATGAGTTGGATTTGTTGGTGTGAAGGATAAACTAGAGGGTGCATCTAGTAGCACTCCCTCTGACTGTCCACACACTATAATCTTTGCTACAGACATCAAGCCGCGGTGCCTGGAAATTATAGTTCATAGGAAGCATAGATGTGCAAGTCAATACACTTGTTGTGCCTTCGCTAGAGCTCAAACTCTTCATGCTTTTATAAAAGGTGCCAATGCATCCCAGTTTAATATTGGCTCCGGATATTTTCCATAATGACTCCAAAGGGACAGCCAGGAAACTGAGTAGTAAATCCACAAATTCTTGTCCGCTTTCGGCATAAAGAACTTTCTTGTCCTGCTTCCTAACAAATACAGTGACTGATGGTAGCTCATTTGGTTTTGTTTTACCACAAGCTGGCACGGCTAGGTTTGGCATGTTATGTGTCCTTGTAATAATACATGAGCTCCGTTTCATCAAGAACACATCCGTCAAGGGAGTATCCGAAGAGAATAAGCATTCCAGCAAAGCTAGTACCTACGTGCATTAGGATTTTCATATATTAGAGGACAAAACAAACAATGTCCAAGTAATATAAAAAAAACATTGAAAATGTAATCACCTCTGTGTGACCAACGTCCACAAGCATCTCATCCAGCTTATTAAGATCTGTATAACCGAGTCCTCTAAGTGCCTTCAAGGTGAGGACAATGGAACAAAATCCCACTTCCATATTGTCTAAAATGATGAAAGACTTCTTCCCGCTGCCAAATATTTCTTTAGGACAACCTTCCATTGTGTTTATCTCCTTTTCCATAAACTTGCCACAAATGCATTTTAAGGAGCAGAAGTTACTATATGCCCTAGAGCATGAATCAGAAGCTTCCAAATTCGGACACCTATAGTACTTTGCGACCGGGGCGTCATCTATGTTAACCTTAAGTCGTTTGCATTCCCGCTCTTTCGCATTAATCGGATCCAAAAGTATATGCCTACAAGGCTCGGTTAAGAAATCCTCAGTGCTCATGTCAGACAACACTTTTGTAACTACTGCTATATGAATTCAATTCACGCTGGGAGAGATTATTTACAATGCTTGGTTCCCGGTAAAGAGGTGAATTACACCCCAAAAAAACTTAAACATACTCTATGAAAGTTCTGTAATGGCAACTCTTAATCCATATAAACAAAGATAAATGTTTGCTTCCTATCCGCCTTTAAAAGAAAAAACATATATATATATATATGGGATCATATGGCATATATTGACAAACGTGCAGTGTAACAAAGGTAATTAGACTTCATTTTTCCAAGAAATAGTATGAAAATGGTTGAGAAATAGCTTTCAAGAAATCATATTGGGGGATAACATCTAACAGAAATGATTATATTTGTTTGGAAGCAATAACCGAACTAATTCGTTTGGTCCGGAATTAAAAAGTAGTCAACCTGTATTTGAGTGCGACGGGGTTTTTTTCTTTCCAATGATCTTATCTTTGGGCTAAATTTTTGGATATGAATTTGCTAGCTTAATATGACAGATATTTCGGCTGTTGATTCTATTCAAATGATGAAGTAATTATTGGGGAAACTGATTTTTATAAATAGTTAAATCAATTATGTCTATATGGACTCGACATATGAACCACTTGACAATATTTAAGACCAAAAATACTTTTAGTAAACAAGAAACAAAATGGTAAAAACCTCATTATCCATCGATTAGAATAAATTATACTCCTATATCATAAACAAAAATATATATATCGTCTTCTAAGTCACAGAGTGACAGGCAGGGGAAAATGTAGAGGTATATTACAATTGATACATAAACTAAAGAAGATCGATTACTGGATGCACTTAAGATATTTTTTTTTCTCACAATTATCTAACTAATTCATGTAACTTTACATTATAAAAATGTAAGACGTAAGAAAAAAACAGTAGGTGCATAGAGCATCCAGTCATTTCTCTCTAGATCTACCACTGCTGAAAGCTAAAGTTTAACAACTCTTAACAAAGTCACTCGGGATTTTTCTGTTATTTGTTGAATGAAGAAAATTCTTTTTTGTTTTCCATAGAGAAAACAAAATGTTATACTTATATATACTCTTCCCTTGACTTTTGTTGAACATAACTCTCTGTAAATGCATTAAATTACAAAAACAATTTATTTGTCATTTTTATTCTTCCGAGCTAATGTGTATGCATTAAATTTTCAAAACAAGCTTAACAAATTAAAATCAATTTGATTATTTCTGATACTCCGTCTTGATATCTGTTATGTAATTCAAATTATGTCGTATTAACACTTCTCGTGTGCTTAATGTTTGATAAAGTCTCTTGTGTAGTAATTATTTGTAAACTTTAGCTAATAAAATGATTAAGATAGAAGTTTTAGGAAAAGACGAAGAAGAGAAAGAGTCTAAGAGCTCTTTCTCCAACTGGTTCTACTTTGTGATCAACGTTGGTGCAATGATCGCTTCCCCTGTTCTCGTTTGGATTCAGATGAATGTTGCCATGTTGGTTGGGATTTGGCCGTGGCTGCCCTCTTGTTCTTCGCGGGAAGCAACTTCTACAGGCTTCAGAAACCAGGAGGAAGTCCCATCACAAGAATGCTTCAAGTCATTGTTTGCTTCATTTCAGAAAATTCAAAGTGAAAAGTCCCTGAAGCACCTGATGCTATGAGGAGTCTTTGCTCGGCATTGTCGCTGACGACGGTGGCATTAGGGAACTATCTAAGCACATTGCTGGCGACGGTTGTTACAAAAGTGACGACTACTGGTGGAAGACCAGGGTGGATAGCTGATAACCTGACCAGAGGTCATCTTGATTACTACTACTATTGGTTATTGGCTGTTTTTGAGTTTCTTGAATTTCTTCGCCTACCTTTGGATTGCTAAATGGTGTACTTACAAGAAAGCTACGGGGCATACATACGAAAACTTCACGACGTCTGCAATTCTTATAGAGAGATCCTATGATTCCTTTTCGGTTTGGCTCTGTTTCATGATGATATATCTTACTTTTTTCATATCTTAACTAACGTATATGCAGTAATGCATTGCATTTTTCACTAACAAAATCATATTTGATTTTTCATGAACTCACACAATAGCAGTCAGTAACATGAACATATACAAAGGTGATTTTGTAGTGAAAAAATATATATTAAGATTAGTAGATCGTCTTGTTCCACTCGCTGGAACTGGTTATCTCGCATTGCAACTTGAACAATACTCAACTTGAACAATACTCCACTTGCAAGCTCTCAAGTAACCTGCAGGATTTAACAGATTAGACAGATTAGAGATGAGAAATGCTAAGTTGTTTGAACTAAACTAACCAGTTTTATCAGAAGAATCAAATAAAGGGAGAGAGTGAGAAACTAAATGAGGGTGAACATATAGCAATGATTAATAGACCCAAGTTTTGAAACTTATAACTTGGGCTTGATATGTCATGCTAACTTTGCTTTTGCATCTATAGACACATCTCTCCTCAGTGGTGTTAACTCAAACCACCAAGACCAATGTGGATGCTTTATGTGTATATTTGAAAAGCAGCAGCAGCGATGTTTGTTTCAAGCTCTACTTAAAATTTAAGAATAAAGATTCCACCTTTATGAACTCTTTGATAAATACAGAGAAAATACCTCAAACTCTCAAGACTAAAATTAGGAGAAAGATTCACAACTCATGAATCACGGCCAAGCTTTAGACACATATTCAGTTAGTTGTTCCAAAGTCCGAAAGCTTTCTTCTTCTTTTTCTTCGACGGCGGCGGAGGGAGCGAGTGTGTTAGGTTGTTGTGATATAATAATATATAAACCAAACCCAACCACTTAAAATCTCGAAAACGAACCAATTTAAATTTTGTCCGGTTCGATACGGTTCATTTAGAGATATGATCAGTTTTGTCTAGGTTTTGTTTCTTGAATTTTGATTCGATAAGTTTTAGAGTTTAGAAGAAGGAGAAAGATAAGTATGCAAGGTCATGAAGAAGATCACAGGACTGACCTGAAATTGCATATTGTGAACAAGGTTGGGGCTGAGAGATGTACAAGGTATTTTTATTACTTGGGTAGGTTTCTGAGTCAGAAGGTTACCAAGAGCGAGTTTGATAAGTCATGCCACCGTCTTTTAGGGAGAGAGAATCTTCCTCTGCACAACAAGTTGATTCACTCCATCTTGAGAAATGCATCCCTTGCTAAATCCCCACCACCTAACCATAATACGAATGATCATGTTTGGTCAGCCAAGGTGGCGTTAAGAGACAGGCCTAGTCCACTTGTGCCAAACGGCAAGGTTGAGAGTCTGTTGTTGCATTGTAGAGATGACAAATGCGGTAATAGAAACATGGGGAAGGGGGACTCTGGTCCCTTTGCTTATCATAGATCATCAAGTCAGTATGCTGACGAAAGAGGTAAGGTCGTCGCAGCTCCAGTTAGAATATTGACTCTTTCCACGAGCACTGTAGTTGCTGCACCTCTAGGTGGGGCCCGCAGAGCAGTTCCAGTTTCGAACAGGTCTGACTTCATTAGCTGCTACGGCAGTGGTGGGTTGTCGTCAGACGCAGAGATGCTGAGAAAGCGGATGGAGAGTATTGCAGTAGCACATGGTCTTGGGGGTCTTTCACCTGAGTGTTCTAGTATGTTAAATAGCATGTTGGACGTGTACCTGAAGAAACTGATTAAGTCATGCGTTGATTTGTCTGGAGCTCGGTCCACGGATGGAAACCAACGTCATGGTTTGCAGATACAAACTAGCAACCAACCGTCTGACACAACGCAAGAACAACATCTGGTGTCTTTGCTTGATTTTAGAGCTGCAATGGAGCTTAATCCATCTCAACTTGGGGAACACTGGCCATTGCTTCGGGAGAGACTTTTGATGCGTTCGTCTGAGGGGTGTGAAGGAAAATGTTTGGTATGTTGGATACTACAAATTGTCTGACAGTCTGAGTAAGCTGCTCTGGTCCCAAAGCGATGCATCCCATGATGGACCTGATGGCTGAGTGCACATCTATGCCCTGCAGCAGCAGACTGGGGCAGTTTGGTGGTAACTTGGCCACTCCAGCGAGTTTCAAGCTCTGTGTAATCATACAGGCCGGTAAGGGAATCAGGAGAAAGTTTTGGCAGAGATACAGGCTGGAGGAAGGTACTGCTTTGTATGTAACATATAGTCTTAGAATTGTTCAGATTCATTTCTTGAAAACACATTGGCATCACTTTTTACATTTACTGAGACTAAGAATGTAAGATGAAATCTTTGTTCTTCAAATGACATCTTTGGAATGCAATAAGCTGAAGAAAAACACAGGAGAGTTGTGTCATTAGACGAGAACACATGCAATAGAGAGTCAAAGCCAGTGTGAATATGTATGTACACAAAGGAAATACTGAGGCCCTTTTTAGGACGGGTTCCATTGTTGTTCACAAGCTTTGGATGAAATAAATACTATGACGAACCAAGAGGCAGAAGACGGTGGTTACTTAGAGGAGGAGGTATCTGCAGTGGTTTTGCAGATTGGGCACCAACTCTTCATCCGCAACCATTCTTGCACACACTTCAAATGGTATGCGTGCTCACAGTGTAGCCTTCCAACTTCATCACCTATTGTATACTCTTCCTGGAAACCAAAAAAGATCAGAGTGTGAAGAAATCATCCCTATCAGTTCTATATTCACTGTCATGATCACCATCAATGAAACGCTTGTAATCATCAAAGTATTAAAAAGAAGAGACAGACCTGGCAGATGCTGCATTTGGCATCTTCCTTGTGATCACTTGAAGGTTTCATCAGATAGATGCTTGTTTTCAAGCTCTTTGATATGGCTTCTTCTGTGAGAGCAGTGCTTACTGTACCAATTCTCTCTTCTAAAGCTAATAGTTCCTATAATTTCATTCATAAGAAAATAGACAAAAAAGGTAATTAAAGATACTACTTCTCAGGCGGGTTTGAAGATGTGAATTAAAGACAAAACCTCATAGGACATGTTATCAATGTCTAGCCTCATGTCACGGTGTTGGTCATAGAAGCTTAGCCCACCGAGAAGTAAACCTGTCTCCATGATAAGCAGTTCCTCGTAATTAAGCTCAATATCTTGTTCAATCCTATCAAGTTCTGGCAAAATCTGCAAAACAAACATCATGTTAAGGGGCATTGCCTTCAGCTCTATTTGATAAAGTTGTAGAGTAACAAGTAATAGTTACCTCAGAGATCCCATCTAAATTGTAATTGCGGAAACTGTCTTGACTGGATAAAGAACCAAAGTCTGGGAAACCAGAGAAGAGCTCCAAAGAGACAGGAGAACTGAGATTGTTTGATGTCTCACTCTGAGACATCTCTCTTGTTGTAATAGAGGATAAACCATTTCTACCACCACTCCCTCGGTTTGAGAATCTAATGCGGCTGTCACCTCTATTTACTGATCTCTGACTCCCAACTGAAGCATCATTCAGAATGCAATGCCTTGCTCGTCTAGTATCTGAGACAGAACCTCCTCTCGGGTTAAAGACAAGACGTCTCTCTTCGGAAGGTAGTTCTGATACTATCTTTTTACCTCTAGCTGAGGAGCTAGAGCTGCTTTCTCCATAAACTCTTCTCTTACTGATTGTATCCACCTTCCCACCAAGTCTTTTCTCCAATCCAAAACCACTTAGCAACGGGCTGCATCCACGGTTTGTTGACTGGCTAGAAGGACCAGGACGAAAATCTTGCTTGCTCAACCCAAATCTCTGCCTAAATCCTTTCTTGGCTCTTGAGCTTGATGGCAAGTCTGAGGATTCCATAACTTTCTTGTGAACTCTTGGTTCTTCCGAGATCTCTGTCTCTACCTCGTCTTCGCTACCTTTGCTGCTCTCTGATGAGTCCGTAACTATCTGAGGTTGTTTCTCATTTTTAACAGAAGAGGAGCTAGAGATAGAGACAGGAATCTTAGAGGAAGTTCCAATGACTTCCTTCCCATTTGGGGAAGAGCGGCTTGAAGTTGAAGACCAAACTGCTTTCTCTTTCTTGTATGAAGAGCCAACGAACCGAGTGAACTTCATAGATTTTTTCTCATCACTGCAGATACTGTTGTTAAATCTGTCTCGCAGGACAACACCAGAACCCTTCTTTGTGTCAGGTCGCCCCTCAATGGCTCTTTTGCCTGACCACCGGTCCATGAACTATTTGGATGGATGCAATACCTGTAACAATTATAGTTTATCACAAAGTGTTTATACGCATGAAAGGAGCAAACTCTTGAAGCAAAAACTATTAGTACTAACCTGCTAAAACCTGCAGTGCAATAGTTTTCCGACCGGACATAAAAGCATCATTTGAAGAAAACGATAGTCTAACTACCACTCTTGTAATTGGGATTCAGAAAATAGGTTTAGGGGCGCCTAATCAATAATCTTTTCTAAAGGGTCTAATCAACGCCTAGCCAAAAAAAAACATTAGAAAATGAAACCTTTCATTAGATCATCCAAAGGATTCTTTTTTCACATGTCAATATATAATTATCTAGACAATAAACTAGTTATGAACCTGAACTAAACAATCAAATTTCTTGAACGTAAAGAGAAACAAATCTTAGCTAAAAATCAGTTTTTTAGACGTTTCTCTGCTAATATCTTCCATGTTTTGTGTTTTCACAAGTAATACACAACAGAGATTTGTTTTAAATATATATTACCCGGTCCAGACAAGAGATTCAAGAACAATAATAACATGATTCGTTTTCAATACATCAGAAGAAACACAGAAGTCAATATTGACCAAAAAATATATAAAAATGATAGATTATCCAGAGAGAACCAAAGAGAAGATAGAAGAAGCTAACCTTGTTCGAATGATTACCTTTGGTTTTCTTGCTTCCTATCTTCTTTCTGGAAATGAGAAAATGAGAAAATGATAAAAACAAACAAGTAGAAGAGCGTTTGTTTGTTCTTGTTGGCGATATTTTCTCAACTTTTATTAAGTTTCTTTCTTTTTTTTTTTGGAAATCAAATATATTTATTGTTATTCCATTATGACCTGAAAGCAACTATTCATTATTTATTATTATAAGAAAAAGAATCTGAAATGACGGAGACGTAGAGAGATCTTGGCCGTCTATAAATGGGACCGGAATATCTGACGGTTGGTAGAGATTGCGACGTCTCTAGGTAGTGGTAGAGAACTCAAAACAAAGTGTAGATTTGACCACCATTTAATCAGAAAAAATAATATTAAAGCAAGTGTTTGGTTACAAGATGAAAAAGATAAACATCATTTAAGTATTTGATTACGCATTATGCACGACGATTGAAGGATAATGTATTTTATTTAGGGTTTGTCCCTTTATTATGGCAACAAACCTCTCTAGACTCTAGCCTTTATCCTTGGCTTTGTATTTCTTTATTTACTGTTTTAAAGTATTTTTTCTTAAACAAATGCTTGATAATCTCTCTTTATTTGAGTCTTTATATTTTATTTTTGAAAATCAGGTTTTTTTGTCTCTTTGTGGTATAGCAACCAAATTCTTTAAATTAGACAGCGACAAAAATAAAAATGGTGGATCCAAATATCCAATGTTGAGAAAATAATTTATGAAATTGAAATTGAATGGTGAAATACTTATCATCAGAAATAATTATTAAAATTCAAAAAATCACTAAATAGAAGAAACACTTCTTATATTATACGAAAAAAATTGGTGGAGGAGCATATTTTCTGATAACTGTAACACAAATTAAAACTCCGGTAAAAATCCTAGTGATAACATTTGCCAAATTTTATGTGGTAGCCATCTAGACTATCGTGTATTAATATTTAATATATGTTGACAAGAAATTTAAACATTTAGACAAAAAAAAGAAATTTAAACATATATAAGTATGTAAATATACGTAAACTGTAAAGCAGCATCAAGCATCACGCATCCATCCAACTGAGACACTTGGATTATTTCCGAATCCGACCACAATTTTTAATCCACAGAATGAAAGCGCAACAAAAATCTATTATATTAGCCGGATACATATTTATATATTGTTTTGGAGGTTTTATAAATCATGTATGTAAATTTGAACCACGAAACTTGGTCTACATTTGGTTTCACTTCTGAGACAAACATTATAATATAAGGA
The DNA here is from genome assembly GCF_000695525.1 of Brassica oleracea var. oleracea. NCBI lineage: Eukaryota > Viridiplantae > Streptophyta > Magnoliopsida > Brassicales > Brassicaceae > Brassica > Brassica oleracea. Next base: position 45,860,475 of record NC_027754.1, read on the forward strand.
AAACCGGACCGACCCGATGGTTGGACCGGGTTCGACCATGAACCGGTTATATAGCCGGGTTGGTCTAGTAATTGGTTCGGCCATGAACCAGCCACATAGCCGGATTATATTTCAAAGTTATTAAACCAATAAAAACCACTAAAACTATCAAAAATCTATAAACCATCCATATAAACAAAAAAACTAATTTATATTTATAATATTTTATGTTCAAAATTGATTTATATTTTAACTATGCATCATGTTTACTAATATTATTTTTATATTTACATACTAAAAAAATATTAAACCATATTATTGAACCAGGTTTGACCCGGTCGAACCATATTGAACCGTGACCCAACATATTTCCGGTTCAGTTTCCGGTCCGGTTTTAAAAACACTGGGAAAAACTGACACAATTCGGTTCTCATCCATTGTAATATTATGTTTTATTAACATTAAATAGTAATATTTTGACAACATATTATTACAAGAAACGAAGAACCAATACAATATATCTTGAGGATTATAACCTTAGCTTGTGAAATTGAGCTTTTTCCCATGAAAGACTGGAACAGAGGTGAGATCTGAGAGGCTGAGAGCAAACACCGTCCACGATTTCCTTGTGGCCTTTTGTCCAAATTCTGATATGCAAGGTACATCGTAATTTTTTAAGTCCATCATACATATCCTAATGTATGTAACGCAGCTTCATATTTTCCTTAATTATATTTACATCAAAAATCATTTTTCATACTTAGAGATAAGAAAATCACGAATACTTATATTATATAATAATTTGCAGGAAAAAGTGATTAATACATTGGGCAAGATATATTAATTCCAGCTATCTCATGTGCGCATATACAATATTTGGCATATATATGCAGTAACAAATTATTTGAAACATGGATTATTTTCTAACGAAAATGAAGAGTGAAGAACAAATCCACAAATTTCATGAAACTAGATAAAGATGATTATCTTTTCCTCTATATGCATTTTGAACGCTTTAATATTCTTTATCTATTAAAAAAATCTTCATGATAAGAGGGACATCCGGTTGGATAACACAGACCTGATCCAACTCAAGTCGATGTTGTTGAAGGATGAATGCGCTTGATATTTGTGATTTGTGTATGTTTTAAACTTTTGTTTTCGTTGATTCTAGTCCTTTTAACCATTTGGTAGTTATGTTATTGTGTTTGGGAGTTGTTTTTCTTATCTTGCGTTATAAAGTCTTAGGTTGTGTATAATGAATTTTCATAATATTTTTTCAAGTTTATAATCAACTGAAGCTTAGGAACATAAGAACTACAATGAGATACATATCTTTTATGCCGAATCTGCTATGGGATTAGGTGACATGAGACAAGTACGTGATGTTATCATTGCTGGTTTCGCATGCCATCATCAAAAAACACTTGAAATGTAATAATTAATTATTTAAAATAGTTTTTAAATTAATCCATAGTCTTGTATATTTTATCTGAATCCGAAGATCCGAATTGGAACCGACCCCAAAAACCGATTCGGGTCGGTACATGTAATGCCATTTTATCCTACTGGATCTTATATGGAGGATTATGGGTCTTGAATCCGACCTGAACTGAACCCTAGATTCTATAGGGTAATAGTGGATTCCAATTTTAATAATCCTACCCTAATATCTATTACAAAAAAATGATTTTTATTCTTATGGATTTGTGATATATCAGGTATTTAAGTTGCGGGTTACAAAAAGTTCGAGTGGAGTATGGTAAAATAGACTCGAGTTATCCAAATTATACCCGGAATTTATAAAAGAAACCTAAAAATTATAAAGTAACTGATCTGAAAACATGAAAAAGTCAAAAAAAGTTAAAAGACCTAAAAATTAATAAAAACACCTGAAAACATGAAAAGACTCAAAATACCCAAAAGACTTGAAAACCAAATCGAATGTATCTGAATATAGAGGTTCTTTACGTGTATAAAAATTGTCTATCCGAGAAGACCCAACTCGAAATCAAACCAATTTTTTTTTAAATACCTAGTTGGATCCAAATGTCTAGGATCCGAAAAATTCAAACCTGGAAGAACCTAATATAAACCTGACTCGAGGATCCGATTGTCCATGCCTATTAACACGAATAGAATTTTCACATATGAAGGATAATCAAAACTCAAAAAAAAAAATTGTAATTAAATAAAAATAGTAGTAATAATATTCAATATTCCTTTTACATATAATTTAAAGGGTTTGTTATAAAATAAGTAAGACGGTAAGCTGAAAATATATATTTGGTCTAAAAACAGTATGCTGAAAGATACTTTTTATATGTTTTATGGCTGATCCGGTCGGCTAACGTACTTAGTGTTACATAGTGTACTAGCCAAAAGTGTGTCATGTTGTCTGATCCGAGTTTGAAATACTTTATGATTAATGTCAGGGGATGTACCGATCATCTATTACGGTCCACCATGTAATCACTTGGGCCGAAACCCAATCTGAAACTGGCCAAGTAATGATAATTTAGTTTGAAGAGAAAATTGAACCAACACTGATGTGGATACACACCAAGTCCAGATTACCACTATGTTCAAAGATATTTTTACAAATATTTTTCGTTTTTACAAAAAAATATCATAGAAAATATCATTATATTCCGTTAGTATCCATTTATGTCTCATCAGAAGTTTGACTACAAATGTTTATGGCTCATTTTGGCATTTGACTTTAAATGTATGTTTGAACTTTGAGAAATTAATACGATGTTATCATTCAATATTCAGCATTCAGCAGAAATGACCATTTCTTTTGGAAACAAATCATTAAATATAATTTGCTACTGGCGCACTACACTATATATATATCAGCTAGATGTTCCAATGGTATACCAGTAATTGTCTCAACCAATTATCAAAGAAAAAAAACTAGAAAATATGAAGAATACATTTTCACTTGTGGATGTAATCATCTTCTTTGTCATGCTTTCTTCCGGTAATTTTTTTTTAATTATTAGTTATTATTATTAATAAATAATTAGGCGGTGTATACTTGAGACTTTCTAACTTTTCCGGTAACATGTTCCAATGCATCCATCTTAAGATAACTAAATAGTCCAAAAGGTTTTAAAAAATACTATTTTGTTTTTATTTCATACAATGATTTATTTTAAACTGAGATGGAGAGAGTATTGTTTTGATCACATGCTTGATAAACTGAGTTACATTTAGCCAAATTCTTCTACCAATTTAGTACACTATCAGTAATTTGGCTGCATCCTTTTGTTCTTTTTATGCTATTTGGTCTATAATTTTTATGTTTATTCAATGTTGAATGTATCGTTTCCGCATTATGATCTCAAAATTAACTTTTGGTTACGGTACATTCTGGTCTTTAAATACGTTTTCTTTTCTTGTAATTGTCATAGATGCAAATGTTTCTATCAGTGATTTATTTTCCATGTACTAAAGAACACTTTTTCCAGTTGCTAATAAGGTGAAGGCAAACTCATGCCAAGACCCTCTAGGTAGTTGTCTACAATGTGATGAGAGATGCAAGGCTAAGCACGGGCCAACGGGCCAAGCAAGTTGCGACAGTCGAAACCAACTATGCACGTGCTATTACACGTGCGGACCGCCATCACCAACTCCTCCACATCACAAACAATGCTACGGTGGGACTGGCTTGTGCAGCAGTGCATGCAATCAAAACTGTGCACAAAAGTATCTTGGTGGATCTGGATTTTGTGAGAGCATTGGCAACTCTAGACTGTGCAAATGCCAGTATCCTTGCTAATTTTTTTCTTAAAAGTTATAAATGAAACAAATCAATAAAACGGAATCAGTTTACTTTCATTTTTTTATTTGGATGGTGGTAATTAGATAGGCTTTTTGGACATTAAAAAGTTAAATATTACGCTATTCTGCATCACCTGGTTCTAACTATAAAATGGTCTCTACTTCCTGCTCTTCGTAAAGTATGGACTCAACCATTTACCGACAAAGAATATTTTACATTACTGTGATCAAACATAATCTTTTTGGTACATGTTTTGCTGACCTTAGTTTATATAGTACTTAAAACTGTAAAACATATGAAGCATCCGATTGAAAGCGCAACTAATTAAATTATATTATATATATTAGCCGGATACGTTATATATTGTTTTGGAGAATTTTGGTTTAGATCATGTATGTAAATTTGAACCACAAAAGTTGTAGTTTTATTTATTGACCGGTAAATAATCGCTCATATATTCTCCATAAACTTATAGGGGGATTATTGAGAGATAAATTTGTATAAAGTTTGTGAATTTTAAGAGTTGATAGATTTAAAAAGTTACATGGATTGTGAAAATTTATATACATTGACTTATGAAATTTGATCATAAACTTTTTAGATTGCCTAATATTCTTTTAATTTTTTCAATTTTTTTTGTAATTTTTTTTTTAAATTATAAAATTCTTTTGAAACTGTTTTTTTTTTTAATATTTATAAATATAATTATATATTCAAAATGATAAAACAATATAAAAATAATTATATATCCAAAAATGTAAAAGTATATAAAATGTAATGAATTATAGTTTTGGACATATAATTTGGATTTAAAGTGTAATAGATATTTGGTAAGTATAACTATTTTGTTTTTTAGTTTTTTATCACATGGATTTTGAAAATCACATGGATACATATGATATTTTGAAAATTGAATCTAATGAGTAAAATTGAATAGAACTAATCTCCCAATAACACTAGATTTAGTTAGAATTAGAGTTAAGGGGTGGAGTTTTAGGGAATAAAGTTTCAAATTTTTAAAAATAAAAAATAAATATTACAAATTTCAAAATAAAAAGGGGCTTTAGTCATTTTCTTCCTTGAGAGTTATTTTGTGACAAAAACTTAAAATAACTATTTGAGAGATCTGCCTCTTTTTTTTTACTGAATTGATAATTTTTGCATAAATTTATAAGTTTTTATTACAAACACACACAAATTATAAGTTTTTTACTATAAACACAGAATTTATTTTTGTGTAAAGAATGTTTACTTGTGCCATAGATGATTGTTGTGAAGGTTTAACTTTTGATTTTAAATTTATGATATGGATATATCATATATGATAAATTTACAACATGTTTTCAGAAAACATAAAGAAAATTTTAAATGAGGTGTGCACAACATTCAAAAGGGTGGTTGTCCGACAATGTTACCCGGAGGATCATAATTACAAATGATAAAAGTGTCACCGCTCATGCAAAACACAGTTGCACATCCAATCCTCAAACTCTTCTTCCACACAAGCTGTGTGTAATGCAAGCAGTCACCATTCGCCTTACATCGGTAAGTCCTCCGGTCATAGAATTTCCTCTCCGAAGCCCACGCAACCACCGCGTCCTTTGGGGTCCACCCTTTTCCACTTCCCCAAAAGAGATTCTCCCCATAAGGTCCACCGGAGTGGATAAGGTTGCAGTCTCCACGGCGGGTTCTTGCCCACCGGGTGGCATAGCGGGCGAGACTGTTGCTCCATTTGAGAGGAGGGAGATAAAGCTTGGCTCGTAAGGCGTTGTGTGGTCGGAGAAACTGCTGTTGAATGGTGTTGCGGGTTAGGCTTTTGTATTGAGAAGAACTTAGTGTTGGTGCTGTTTTGTTGGATGGGGTTTGAGAAGAGAGCGATGGAAGTGGAGCGGTGATAGAGATGGTGATGATGAATACCAAAGTTTTAAGTTCCATTGGGAAGATGAGATAGATTTGATTGTAACACTCTAGATCTATAGTACACCATCATATATATACAAACACTATTCTTTATATTTTCATGTTTGTATGTACATGTCACCGAAAGAATCTAAGCACATGCTATGTTAATAATGTTCAAATTAATGACAAGTGCTAATCATTTCGGTGGAACATTGATTATTTGTAGGAATGATTCTTTTCAAACAAATCATAGAGTATAAAGCTATTAAACCATTTTATATCTATGAGGAAACTATTTCTTATAGAATGTTACAAATAGATAAACAAAGATAAATAACATAAGGAATTAGAGATCAAAATTAGCAACTAGTGTATAGCTACCAATCCCAATACTAATACTAGGGGAAATTATATATTTACCACTTTCATGCTACCACTTTTCATTTATATCACCACTAAAATAACATTTTCAAAAATACCTTCTTCATTAAGTGGCAAAAGACTCTTATGCTCATGTTCTTTATATATATAATAAATAAATATTTAAATAAATAAAAATTAAAAAAAAAATAAAAAATAATTTTTTTAATTTTTTTTTGAATTATACTATTTCGAAATTCAAACCCTAAACACTAAAACTCAACTCTAAACCCTAAACCATCAATCCTAAACCCTATTTTTATTTAAATACGAACCCTAAACCCTAAACCATCAATCCTAAACACTATTTTTTTTTGAAATAAACCCTAAACCCTGAAACATCAACTCTAATCTCCAAACCCCGAAACATCAATTCTAAACCCTAAACCCTAAACCTTCAACTCTAAAAAATTAACCCTAAACCCTAAAACATCAACTCTAAACCCTAAACCCTAAACTTCAACTCTAAACCCTAAACCATCAACACAAAACCCTAAACTATCAACACTAAATCCTAAACCCTAAAAAGTAAACTCTAAATCCTAAACCCTAAACCCTAAAACATCAACTCTAAATCCTAAATCTTCAACTCTAAACCCTAAACCTTAAATCCTAAACCCTAAACCCAAAAACCATAGAGTTGATGTTTTATGGTTTAGATTTGAAGATTTAGGGTTTAGGGTTTAGAGTTGATGTTTTAGAGTTTAGATTTGAAGGTTTAGGGTTTAGGATTCGAATTTTAAAAAAATATAAGGTTTAGGGTTTAGGGTTTACGTTTAGGGTTTAGAGTTGATGTTTTAGGGTTTTGATTTGAAGGTTTAGGGTTTAGGGTTTAGAGTTGATGTTTCAGGGTTTAGGGTTTAGAGTTTAGAGTTGATGTTTCATGGTTTAGAGTTGATATTTAGAGTTTAAAGTTGATGTTTTAAGTTTAGATTTAGGGTTTAGGGTTTACGTTTAGGGTTTAGAGTTGATGTTTTAGGGTTTTGATTTGAAGGTTTAGGGTTTAGGGTTTAGAGTTGATGTTTCATGGTTTAGGGTTTAGAGTTGATGATTTAGGGTTTAAAATTGATATTTTAAGTTTAGATTAGTTAACCATATGTTTTTTTTTGTAAAAGGTAATCAAAAGGTTATAAATGTCTTTTACCCTTCATTAAAGATGAGAGTAAAAGTATTTAGTGTAAATATGAAAAGTGGTACTTTGAAAATAGTATTTTTGGCAATTTCCTCTAATACTACGCTTGTGAAAACGTTTCCAAAATGCTTCTTCCTATAACGAATTTTTTTTTAGAAATAGTTTCAGAATTTCAAATATTTTGATCACTGGGTAAGCTTGAATCTGTGAAACGAGTAGTTTAATTACATGTTTACGATGCATGTTTATGAAGCGGATGCCGTGTTATAGAGAACGTGACGAAAATTCAGGAAGCCTGAATTTTTTAAAAATCAAATTTATTCATCAATGATCAAAATACATTATGAAGCTTGTACGCATTGGATTGCAATTGTTCTTACTTTTTTTTAATAATCGAAAACACTCTTAGACGAAGGAATATGAAATTAGTTGACTAATCGCGGTATTACTAAGAACATCTCAATGTAAAGTTTTACTTGAGTTTCACTCTAACCCTATTACATTTTGAAGTAAAAAAAAAATAAGAAATAATTAAAAAAAAATATTATTAATTTATTTTTTGAATAAATCAGCTTTTTAATATATATTATGTAGTGAAAGGTAAAATAGGGTTGAAAGAGATTTGACTCAAAACTCCATTTGAAATATAAATTGGAGTAGCTTAGAGATGCTCTAACCAGGTAAAAGTCTAATCGGATGTCCTAAACACCTTAACCAAATTCAAATCATTATTACGCTCACTTTATATTGGGCTTACTTTGAAAAAAAATAGAGACGTATGGACTGGGCTTTTCATCAATAAATATTTGGGCCTTTAAGGTTGACTCGTTCTCTCCGTTATTCGTTCAAACAAACAATAAAAAAAGGATCAGATTTACACAAGACGAACGACCCACCATTTGTATCTCACACACTGTGCAGCGAGTGCTTGTTTCCCTGAGATCCAAATCACTCTTGAATCCAAAGCTTTCGCAAGTCCGTGGATCTCCTCCTCGTCTCTCTCTCTCTCTCTCTGGATCTCGTACCTTGAGGTTCGTTTCTCTGTTACTCATGTTTCAGATACTTTTAGAGATCGATTCTATCGTGTAAATCTACACTGTTTCGATTTTATGCGGCGTCCTCTGTTTGATCTAGATCCGATCCCGTTAGGAACGCGATTCTCATGCTGTGTGAGACTGCGAACTATGTAGATCCGATTGCTGCTTTTCAAATCTGGGGAGCTAAGATGAACATTTGTTGATCCGAAGCTCTTTAATTGTTTGAAATCGATTTGATCGTAGTTGTAGCAAAGTGATGTTAATTGCTAGATCTGAGGATTTTATGTTATGTATCTATCTTTTCCTGATTGGACATTACTGAATTTTCATTTGGAGATGTGATGGTTGGCTCTTCTTCATAAACCATGTATTGGAGAACATTGATGTCGATCTTAGCCGTTTTATTTTTAAATAAAAACTGAATTTCAAAATACGGAGATTCTTTATTCATTGTATTGTATACTCAGTATCTGGAAACTTTAAACCGCAAGAAAATATCAACATTTTGCTTATCTTGTTTGTTACTATATGACCTGTACATCTTTATGACGATGTGAACGTCTGATGTTTGGTTCCTGTTCATTTTATTATCTCACGTAACAGTGGTACTTCTTTCATTTGAGCTCATAAGTTTTCCTTATCTCTTTTTGTGCAGCACCGGAAAAAATGGACAAATCTTGTACCTTGCTTGTGCACTATGACAAAGGGACGCCAGCAGTTGCCAAGGAGATTAAAGAAGCTCTCGAGGGCAATGATGTTGAAGCAAAAGTTGATGCCATGAAGAAGGCGGTTATGCTTCTGCTGAATGGCGAAACCATTCCGCAGCTTTTCATAACTATTATCAGATACGTGCTGCCTTCAGAAGACCACACGATCCAAAAGCTTCTGCTGCTGTACCTGGAGCTGATTGAGAAAACGGATTCTAGGGGGAAGGTGCTGCCTGAAATGATTTTGATTTGCCAGAATCTTCGGAACAACCTTCAGCATCCTAATGAGTACATTCGTGGAGTGACGCTGAGGTTTCTCTGCCGGTTGAAGGAGACTGAGATAGTCGAGCCTTTGACTCCGTCAGTGTTGCAAAATCTGGAGCACCGCCATCCATTTGTTCGTAGGAATGCGATTCTGGCCGTCATGTCGATATATAAGCTCCCAAATGGCGATCAGCTCTTCGTGGACGCACCTGAAATGATCGAGAAAGCTCTGTCAACAGAACAAGATCCGTCTGCCAAGAGAAATGCGTTTCTGATGCTCTTTACCTGTGCTGAAGAACGAGCAGTGAATTATCTTCTGAGCAATGTTGACAAGGTTTCAGACTGGAATGAATCGCTTCAGATGGTGGTGCTGGAGTTGATTCGAAGTGTGTGCAAGACTAAACCAGCAGAGAAGGGGAAGTATATTAAGATTATTATTTCTCTGTTAAGTGCCACTTCCTCCGCAGTTATCTATGAATGTGCTGGGACGCTTGTTTCTCTCTCATCTGCCCCTACTGCTATTAGGGCTGCCGCCAACACCTACTGTCAGCTTCTTCTTTCTCAGAGTGACAATAATGTGAAGCTTATTTTGCTCGATCGGTTGAGTGAGCTTAAGTCATTGCACAGAGATATCATGGTTGAGTTGATAATAGATGTGCTCAGAGCACTCTCAAGCCCGAACCTTGATATTCGCAAGAAGACACTTGACATTGCCCTTGATTTGATTACTCATCATAATATTAATGAAGTCGTTCAGATGTTGAAGAAAGAAGTTGTGAAGACACAGAGTGGAGAGCTTGAGAAGAATGGAGAGTACAGACAAATGCTTATTCAAGCAATTCATGCTTGTGCAGTTAAGTTCCCTGAAGTTGCAAGCACAGTGGTCCATCTTCTTATGGATTTCCTGGGAGATAGCAACGTGGCTTCAGCCCTTGACGTAGTTGCTTTTGTTAGAGAGATAATTGAAACAAATCCCAAGTTAAGAGTTTCAATCATAACCAGGTTGTTGGACACATTCTATCAGATCAGAGCTGGAAAGGTCTGCCCTTGTGCACTTTGGATTATTGGGGAGTATTGCCTATCACTTTCGGAAGTTGAGAGTGGCGTTGCAACCATTAAACAATGCCTTGGTGAGTTACCATTTTATTCTGTTTCTGAGGAATCTGAGCCAACTGAGACATCAAACAAGATTCAGCCAACCTCCTCTGCCATGGTGTCCTCTAGAAAACCTGTGATTCTTGCTGATGGTACTTATGCTACCCAAAGCGCGGCCTCTGAGACCACATTCTCAACACCAACCGTTGTTCAAGGATCAGTGACTTCGGGAAATCTGAGAACACTGCTTCTAACTGGTGATTTTTTCCTAGGAGCAGTGGTTGCTTGCACACTGACTAAACTTGTTCTTAGACTGGAAGAGGTTCAGCCATCTAAAACTGAAGTGAACAAGACAGTCACACAGGCTTTGCTGATCATGGTTTCTATGCTGCAACTTGGTCAATCTCCGGCCTCTCCACACCCTATTGATAATGATTCGTACGAGAGGATTGTCTTGTGCATAAAATTGCTTTGCCATAGGAATGCTGAGATGAAAAAGATATGGCTGGAATCCTGCCGCCAGAGTTTTGTCAAGATGATTTCTGAAAAGCAGCTAACAGAGATGGCGGAGCTTAAGGCAAAGACCCAAACAACTAATGCTCAACCTGATGATCTCATTGACTTCTTCCATCTAAAGAGCCGAAAGGTAACAGTATTGCTTTCCAAATCATCGCTTCCTTCATTGATTTTCTTTTCCTATGAATTCCTTGGCAATCTGTTCAGTTTTTCATTTTCTCATCTTGAAAGATGGACAACAAGAGTTGTTAGTGGTTGGTTGTATGTTATTTTTCGTTCGGCCTGTATATCAAATTACTGATGATACGTTTCTTTCAGGGAATGAGTCAACTTGAGTTAGAAGACCAGGTACAAGATGACCTAAAGCGTGCAACTGGAGAATTCACCAAGGACGAGAACGACGGGAACAAACTCAACCGCATTCTTCAACTCACAGGATTCAGTGATCCAGTCTATGCTGAAGCATATGTGACAGTCCATCACTATGACATCGCACTCGAAGTCACCGTTATCAACCGTACCAAGGAAACCCTTCAGAATATGTGCTTAGAGTTGGCAACCATGGGTGATCTCAAGCTTGTTGAGCGTCCTCAAAACTATAGTCTTGCACCAGAAACGAGCATGCAGATCAAAGCAAACATCAAGGTCTCGTCCACAGAAACCGGAGTCATATTCGGGAACATCGTCTATGAGACATCAAATGTAATGGAGCGAAACGTCGTTGTTCTCAACGACATACACATTGACATCATGGACTATATCTCCCCTGCTGTTTGCTCAGAGGCTGCCTTCAGAACCATGTGGGCAGAGTTTGAGTGGGAAAACAAGGTAATTCACCGAAACCTTTTACACTGCTTTGTTAATTTGTTTGAGTTGGGTATTAACCATTACCGCTGTGGTCTTCATGTCAGGTTGCTGTGAACACCACGATTCAGAACGAAAGAGAGTTCCTCGACCACATTATCAAATCCACAAACATGAAGTGTCTCACTGCTCCGTAAGTGTAGATCCTTATTTCTTCCTGTAGACTGAAACTCTTCTTACTGTTTGATGCTTCTCTATCTGCAGATCTGCAATAGAAGGGGAATGCGGTTTCCTTGCAGCAAACTTATATGCAAAGAGTGTGTTTGGTGAGGATGCTCTTGTGAACGTGAGTATCGAGAAACAAACTGACGGAGCATTGAGTGGCTACATAAGGATAAGGAGCAAGACGCAAGGGATTGCTCTAAGTCTTGGGGACAAAATCACCCTCAAACAAAAGGGTAGTAGCTGAGGTCAGCTATTAAACCTTCTCTTATCCTCTTCTTATATTTTTATTTGGATTTGAATATTCACACTCCTTAACCGGGTACATACCAATTGATTATTACAGGCTTGGGATGGTGGCGCAGAAGGTAACGTTCGTTTCTCTTTTAGCAAATCGTTTTGTTGGTCGAGTCTGTTTACTATATTGAGCGAGGGAGGCGTTTTAAGTATATGTAAAGACCAAACTGTTATCATTCCTTAAACCGGTTTATAGTTTCCGGTATGGTACCGATGGATTCTTCCTCATACGGCTGTGTTTTTTTTCCTTTTAATTAGTACCTCAAGATTTTGTTTTTATTTGTAATACTCTTTTCTTTCTATAATGTCGTTTGTTTGGGAGATTAAAACTATAATGATTTTCATAAAATGCTTTATCGATTATGTCTCGAATTTTCATGGTTTTTGTTCAATTTTATAAATCTCGCAAGTAAAAGAAATGATTTTAGTATTGTCGATAGAAATATTTAAATAAGGAACAAATTAAAAGAAAATATACAATCTTGATTACCTACCCGAATGCCTTTCTATTGCTTGTGAAATTTTTTTATTTGGAAGAGTGATAACGTCTAAGTTAGTATGCATTTTATGAAGTCCATTTTTCAGCATGTTATCTCCAAAGTCTAAAGTGTATGTATTTAGTAACATCTTCAATACTTATCCGCTTCATTCATTTTGTTTATATGCAATATATTCTGAAGTAACTACTATAAGAGGTGTTTAGAGGTACAATGAAAAAAGAAAACAAAAGCAGGACCACTTTTGTTGGCCAAAAAGGGAAGAAAGAGGCAGGACCAGTGGTAGTTAGAACGAGAATGATTCTAAAATCAGTTTATATGTTTTAAAATCATGAATTTAGCTAGCTTTAAGTGAAAGCATACTCAACAATTGGTGCCAGAAGAAATGATGAAAGAATATGCCGAGAATCTTGAATCTTTTTTATGAATATCAGTTTTTAAGTAGTTGGAGCAACATGGCTCATGTAATGCAACGTGTTTCGTCAAATTACAAAGAGAAAACCTTATCCTTTTAGACCTTGGTTCACATTTCACCTAACCTGATCTGACCTAACCAAATTTTGTTAAAAAATAATATTTTCGGGTCAAATAATGGGAGGATATTCACAAAGATTACGGACAATGAGTATGATAATATTGTTTAATTAGTGGAGATCAAATCAAATATACAAATAATAATCAAACTCACTATCGTTTAAAGTTCAACAAAAGTATGATCATCCAAACGACTAAACCATTAGTTATATTCTTTAATCAATCTATCAAATCACTTATTGCCAACGTAACTTCCTCTACGCTATTAAAAAAAAAAAACAGAACACAAGTGGCTAATAGAAATGGATTTTATCGATCATCATCTGGAAAACTAGATAAGCAAAAACAGCTCTGAGTTTGAACCATAAAATCTCTATTATTCGTCATCTTCATCCTCTTATCTTGCAGCTTATTAATTTCCTCATCACTACTGTCATCATCATCATCGTTATTACATTTGTGATCATCTTCGTCAGATTCTTGCAATGCAAGTAAAGGCATGGAATTAAGATTAGTCTTGGGGTAGAAGCTGAAAGATGACGATAAAGATCTTCTCCTTAGCTTGTTAGCAATAAGCAATCTCCTTCTCTTGTTCAATGGACTCTCCACTTTCTCCAGTTCCTTGGCGTTGTTGCTCGCTTCCAATAGATTCCCAAATGATTTCGATTTCCCTATGTAATGATTTGATAATCCTCTCCTTCAAACAAATTACACCATCAGACAAATTCAACACTACATCTCCGACCATGTAATAACAACATCCATAATGTTTGAATTGTATGATTAAGCTTGAGCAAATAACAATATCAAAACAAGACCGGTAGTTCAGGGATAAATGATGAAACAGAGTGATCGAACAGAGTATTAGCTATTATAATGGCTTTTTATATATTTTTTATTGGATTTGAATCGAACATATTCAGGCGAAGATCAAAGAATCTTTTTTTTTTTTTTTTTTTTTTTGACGGCGATCAAAGAATCATTTAATCATCTCTTTTAAAAAAAATAAAAAATAAAATGATACTTTTAAAGAAACGTACTTAATCGGAAGAGAATCTTCCAGAGAGGAACCGAACGAATCAAGCCATCTTCCTTGTGACGAAACGGTGCCGTCTTCTTCTTCTTCTTCCTCGCTTTCACTGCTCTCTCCCGTCACCCCGACCGATGAAGAACTCTCCGGCGGAGACTTGACACATCTCCTTAACCTTCCACCACGGCTAGATTCCTCCGTCAAGAACAGAGCCGCCGGTGCAGCCTTCTCCTGCGCTGACATGCCTGCCAGAAACTCCATGGCAGAGGCCTTATCCACCAACGGGGCTCAGCTGTAATCAACTGACGATGCACGCAAGTTAAGAGCTCCACTAGGCTAAAACTAATCAGCAGAGGGAAAGAAAGAGAATCCACCGATCGGAGAAGATGAGAACAAAAGATAAAACAAGTATATACCAAGTTTCCGTATAAGAAACTGTTTGTTTTATTTAAAAAAGAATAGAAAAATACGAATACGTATATATATATACGTGATGACTGAGAGTATTTGAGTCTCTCTGTGTATACGCGCACATGCTCTAAATATAGAGAGGAATTTGACGTTCGGACACGTTAACGATGACGTGGTGGGAATGGATAGGCTTGCTATCGGACCATACCCGAACGTTTCGGAGCTACTGTCTCCGTTATATCCGATGCTGTTGAGTTCGGTGGTCGTTATAACACCAACAACTGTTACCTTATGGTCCTTATCCATTTCTCTATTGCTGTTTTTTTTTTTCAGTTTTGTAATGAATTTCTGTCAGTGAAACCAGATAAGCTTTTAACAAATTGGATTACTTATTGTATTACTGATTAAATATACACGGAATTAACACAAACTACCTTCTTACAATTTTAATTTTAATACTGTATATTGACTAATTTTTTTATAAAAAAAGGAAGAGCTTTAATTGATTTTTTATTCCGTGAATTATTAGAAACAAAATTCAAGATAAACTAACACATAATCTGTTTACATTTTCAGATAATTAAAAAGATTCCTAAATATTTTTTTTTCAAGTGAATTTTTTTTTTGTTCAAAATTTTCAAGTGAATTTATTTCTTATTTATAGATCAAATCGCGTGAATTCAAACAATACGCCATCTAATCTATTAAAACAGAAGTACAAAATTAATTAATTTTTACTTTTTCAAATTATTTACAATCATATGCCAATAAAGTAATAAATTTACCTACATTTCAGTAATCTTGTCTTTTACAATTTAATTAATGCATTTTTCTAAAATGAAGTACAACAAATTATGTATTACTTATTTAAAAAATATTTCCTATAATCTAACTAAACAATAAATTATACCTAATCAATGTCAAAAATGTAACAAGATTTTATTATTACGGGTTGGTTATCTTTTTTTTTTGGTATATTAACTATGTCTAAAACAACATAAAAGTGTTATAAAAATACATAATATAAAACAAAAAATTGTAAATAATATATTGAATTATTTGATCGTATAAACCAAATGTAAAAACAGATAACAATTTTATTTTACATTTAATTTTTGATCCATAAAAAATACATGTGCACTTATATTTTAAAAATATGGTTTTAATAGTTGACGGATCAAAAAATAAAATAAAATTATTCATTATAAATTGTAAAATTATTGTGTTTAAAAATATATTAAATAATTATTTAATATATATAAATTTAAAAATATATATTACCATTTGTATAAGATAAATATTTTTTTTCGGATGCGCGGGTCAAGCTTTAGTTATTATTAAATCAAACTAGTTTTGATAGCCACAAAGATCTTCATGTCTTCTCCTCTGCTCGGGCCAAACCAGTTAGAAAACTTGCAAGTGGCATGTCACAGTCTCACTGGTCATAGTCCTGCTTTTTACGATGTATTTACATTTGGTTTAAATCCTTAAAAGTACTAGATCCACAGAACCACTAAAGTTAACGTCATGAACATGGTTCACGTATTATCTTGCATACAATAATTGATTCAAGACCTAAGCTTGAGCTCATCATCACTCCAAGAACTGAAAAGCAATGGCTATCTTTTTTCTCTGTTTCTCATGCGTTTCACTGCTTGTTTCGTTTATCTTTTTCTTGAGAAAGATTAAAGAAAACAAAAGATGTAGTAATCTACCTCCGAGTCCTCCACGTCTTCCGATCATCGGAAACTTGCACCAACTCGCAGGATTGCCTCACCGATGCTTTCATCATCTCTCCATCAAGTACGGACCGGTAGTGCTTCTTCACCTCGGCTCTGTTCCAACAGTTGTCATCTCCTCGAGTGAAGCAGCTGAACAAGTTCTTAAACTCCACGACCTTGTATGCTGCAGCCGACCAAAAACGGTCGCCACGGGGAAACTCTCTTACGGTTTCAAAGACATTGGCTTTGCACAGTACGGCGAGTATTGGAGAGAGATGCGTAAGCTCGTTGTTATCGAGCTTTTCAGCCTTAAGAAGGTTCAATCATTTAGGAAGATCAGAGAGGAAGAGGTTGGACTTATGGTGAAGAAAGTGTCGGAATCTGCTTTGCAACAGTCTCCTGTGGATCTAAACAAAACCTTTTTCTCTTTAACCGCAAGTATCATCTGTAGAAAGCCTTAGGACAGAACTTCAACGAGAGTGGTTTCTTGATCGGTAAAGGCAGACTCGGAGAACTTTTGAATGAGGTAGTGTTAGTTCTTGGTGGTTTCACTTGCTCTGATCTGTTCCCCTGTGGTGGACTTGGGAGATTCCTAGATTGGTTGTTTGGAGGACACAATAGGATAAACAAAGTGTTTGAAGAGCTTGATGCTTTTTACCAGCATGTAATTGATGATCACTTGAAAGATGAAGCTCATGCAGGAAAGAAAGCTATGGATTCTCAGGCGGATATTGTTGCACTCTTGTTAGGTATGATGGACAAACAAGGAGACAAAGATTATTTCAAGCTCATCATTGATAATATCAAGGGAGTCATCACGGTAAAACCTCAAATCTTGCTTCATACTCCCTCTTTTTCTTAAAGTTACATATTCTAGATTTTTCAGACCATCTTGTATGTTGAGAATACCATCTAGGGAATTCTCCATTGAAACTGCTAGCATTCCCACTATACATCACTCCACTACAACTATTTAGGTCCTCATCACTTGTTTGTGTATGTATGATCTTAGGTTTATGTATAAAGATATTAAATACATGTAGTATAATTCATGTGGGCATCAGGCGTTTATACACTCTGCCAACCTATTTCAAAGAAAATTGATACATATTTCATATAAATGTTATTTTAACATTTCTTTGTTATATAAAAATATTGTTTTAGAGTTTCAATCTAATTAATATTTACTTAAAACTTAATATTAATTACAAAATGAATTAATTGTATTAATATTTTATTTTAAATATTATATTAATAATATGTAATTAATAAAAACATAGGTATATTATTCATTTTGTAATCGGTGTGAAATGTTTAAATAACACTTTTCATCAAATAGAAGGAGTATGTTCTTTTTCAAAACGTCCCTCTTTAAGTTAACAAAAACACAAAAATAACATACAAATGCAATCGCTTAATTGTATACATGTGTTTATATATTTGTGTGTTGGTTGGTCAGGATATATTTCTAGCGGGGATAGATACAGGTGCTGTAACCATGATATGGGCAATGACGGAGCTGGCTAAAAACCCGAGAGTGATGAGAAAGTCACAAGAAGAGATCCGAAACACCCTAGGGCTCGAAAAAGAAAGTATCACTGAGGAAGACATTAACAAAGTTGATTATTTGAAGCTCATAATCAAGGAAACATTTGGATTACACCCAGCACTTCCGCTTTTGCTATCAAGGGAAACAATGTCCCATGTCAAGACTCAAGATCAATGGATATGATATTCCTCCAAAAACACAAATCCTACTTAACGTATGGACGATAGGACGTGACCCCGGTCGGTGGACCGACCCTGAAGCATTCATCCCTGAACGGTTTGCTAATACTTGTGTAGATTTCAAAGGACAAAGCTTTGAGCTATTACCGTTTGGTTCTGGTAGAAGAATGTGTCCCGGAATGCCAATGGCTGTTGCTTCTGTGGAACTAGGACTGTTGAGTTTGCTTTACTTTTTTGATTGGACATTGCCTGAAGGGTTGATTAGTGAAGGAGAGATTGATATGGAAGAAGCTGGTAATCTTACCATTGTCAAGAAACAACCTCTTCAACTTGTGCCTGTCCTACACCATTGATGAGCATTGTGCTGTCAAAAAAATGCTTGATTTGAGTTATCGCATTCATTTTGTGTATTCATATGTTTTTCACAATGACAATAGTTATTCATACATATATGTCACATATAATATATGTTTGTTTTTCTAAGTCATCAAATCTTATTCGGCCATCTAGATTAAAAGTTTCAAAAAGATATACTCCTTTGTTCTTAAAGATAATGTTATTAAAATAAAATTTTATTTCAAAAAGATGCATGTTTTAGTTTTTAATGTAATTTTTATTAGTTAATAATGATAAATTATATATATTTTTTTTAAATATATACTTTTTAAAATACTATTGGTTTAAAATTATGCAAAATTGGCAAATACAAAAAATAATACATTTAATGTTAAAATTTATTATGTTTTCCTAATATGTGTAAAAATACATAAACATACATCTGTTATGAACATATATAGTATATGTTTTAGTTTTTCGCAAATATTAAGAAAATGTATTGAATTTTGATTATAAATATATTATTTTATAATTAAATATTTTAACATTTTAAGCCAATTGTTTAAATAAATACAATTTTTCTTTAAATTTTACAGTTTATCATTATTATTTGTAAACATGTATAAAATATTTAAAAAATTATATATATATGAAACAATTTTTTCCTAAAACATTATAGTATTATTATTTTTATTTATTTTACATTGACCAAAATTTATGTTGTCTTTTTAAGTTAACAACTAATGGCTCTTATCCCGACAGTAATTATATTTTGTCTCTCTCTATCTCTCTCGCGTTTGCTCACACCATTCATGGCTGCCATTCTCAGCTTTGCTCCTCTCTCTGTTCCCTCTACGACATACCCAAAACCCTCTCTAAGAATCCCTCTTTTTACCTCTCTGCCACTCCCATCATCATCATCTTCTTCTTATGGCCTTACTTCTTCCTTCCTGGTTAGAAATGAAGCATCTTCGTCTCCATCATCCTCTCCAATTCAAGCTCTCGCAGAAGAAGCCGTCGATGATTCTTCCCCTTTAGCCTCTTCTTCAAAGCTTGTTCTTGTCGTGGGGGGAACTGGTGGTGTCGGTACGAACCAACCATAACCATCTACTTCAATTGTTCAGTTTTTGAAAATTGGGATAATGATGAATTTCTCAAAGTTTTCATTTTTATTGTTACAATTGGTTCTTTATGATGATGTTTTGGTAATCTCAGGGCAACTAGTGGTAGCTTCGTTGCTCAAGAGGAATATTAAGTCGAGGCTATTACTGCGTGATCTTGAGAAAGCAACCAAGTTGTTCGGTAAACAAGATGAAGATTCATTACAGGTAGTCAAAGGGGATACTAGGAATGCTGAGGATCTTGATCCATCCATGTTCGAGGTTCTCTCGTCTTCTTTCATTTGCTCATCATTTTCTTTGTTTATGTTTAGATTGTTACGGGTTTGTGTAGGGTGTGACACATGTGATCTGTTGCACGGGAACTACAGCTTTTCCTTCTCAGAGGTGGAATGGAGAGAACACACCTGATAAAGTAGGTGAGAACATTTTCTCTCCATATTCTTTAATATGATCTTTTGTATTGTTCTTAACAATGAATGAAACAAGGGGTCTCTTACATTGCATGTCATGTTTTGTGTTCTAAAAAGATTGGGAAGGTGTGAGGAATCTCATTTCAGCACTGCCCTCATCTGTGGAGAGAGTTGTTCTGGTTTCATCAGTTGGTGTCACCAAGCCTAATGAGCTTCCTTGGAGGTGAGACTTATATAGTAGTGTGAAACTTCCATTATCTGATCGTCTCTATTATCACTTCATGTATGGTTTTGTTTGACAGCATCATGAACTTATTTGGGGTTCTTAAGTACAAGAAGATGGGGGAAGATTTTCTTAGGGAGTCTGGTCTTCCATTCACCATTATCAGGTTTGGTATAAAAGAGAGGTAACATATGGTAACATATGGTAACATATGGTTTGTTAATTTACTGTATCACATGATAACAGACCCGGTAGATTGACTGATGGACCATACACATCCTATGATCTCAATACTTTGCTCAAAGCTACAGCCGGTGAACGGCGTGCTGTTGTCATTGGTCAAGGTAATTTTTGAGGTTCTTGGATGCTGAACTATAGTAATTTGAGATAGGCTTGTTTTTACATTAAGGTTTTCTTATAACAGGTGATAAACTTGTTGGAGAGGTAAGCAGACTTGTGGTGGCTGAAGCTTGCATACAGGCACTTGATATTGAATTCACTCAAGGGAAAGCTTATGAGATCAATTCAGTTAAGGTAATCATTGAAGCGTCTGATCAAGAAACATGTCTTAAGGGGTGTCCTAAAGAACCAAAGCTTTAGTTTGATCGTTGAACATGTTTTGTTTTTTTATGGGTTGTGGTTTCAGGGAGATGGTCCAGGAAGTGATCCGCAGAAATGGCGAGAGTTGTTTAAAGTTGCAGAATCCAAATGATAGGGGAGGACACTGAGAAATGTGTACAGATATGGTTCAGGTGTGTATACACATATACTTGTGTAATGACTTTCATCTATACATAAACATGATCAACTTCACATGGAGGACACAAGCAAGCTGAGAGATAAGAGAGGGCCAAGAGAGAACAGAGAAACTGTTCATTATTGGTATAAAAAATTCATAAAAGTAGCAAATCTAGTACAACAACTAAGAACAAGAACATTGCTGATCTTCTAGTCATCACATTAAATAGAATAATCTTAACCCGCTTGGTCCCTATGAACATGAAATCTTATGAGATAAATGAACTAAAGAGGCCCTTGATCAATGACTAAATACACAATCTGCTCACATTTTCAGACAACAATCGAGGTGCGAACAGCACATGGCTTCAATCAGGCAACAGCGGAAGTAGCGCGTCGAATGTCAACATCATTCTTGAGTTTCTCACTCGGCGGTGTTCCTCTGAAACCTCCATATCTCATGGGTTTAGGAACGTAAAGAGAGCTGAGAATCTTCTCCAAAGCCACCACTGAGTACCTCACGTACTTGCAAGCTTGTTCTCCTAATGATGATGGAGACGCCATGGGGGGAGTGGAACACTGTTATCCTCCAACAGCCTCCGGAACTAGCTTTCAAGCTTGTCTAAAGCAGCATCCCTAAGCCCACCATCAAGCCCAAACTCCCTGAGACTTTTCAAAGACTTCTTCAAACTCGAAAGATTCTTGTCATCCAGCAACGCTGTGATCTTCCAAATACTCAACGATATCTTCCAACCACTGAATAGCTAAACCCACAGTTCTCCTCTAGGAACCTCAAAGCTTCCTCTAACCGCTTTAGTACAGCTAAATAACAGGAGATGTCGTTCTTGGGGTCTGATAACAAAGACTTCTCAAGTCCATGGACAGCGCGTCAAACGGCTCGGTTAATGTGGCCACCAACAGCCACGAGAGCTTCTTTATCTGCTCGGATTGGCCTAACCGCAGCTTCAAGGGAGGGTAATCTCTGCTCAATCTCATCAAACTTGGGACCAGTTTTCCACAGTTTGTTTTTTTCTCGACACGGGAAACTGCCAAAGTGCATGAGACAGCCAGGCACAATGTTACACAGTATCACTTGCGAAAACAATGCCTACATTAATCAAATTCAAATGATAATAACATACTAACCTTTTAGTTTAATAATTTTTTTTTTTTTTAATTTTTCTGTCAACACAATTATGTACATTTTCTTAGAAATGTGTTCAGATTTATGCTTTTGATGCCAAGGATTTCCTGAAAATTAGATTCTGAATTAAATTTATGCTTTTGATGGCAGTTTACCGTGTTCAACTTTTTGGTAACGCAGGAGTTAGGCCTAAATTAATTCACTTGTACTTCTCAAATACATAAATGTTTAGGATGTCAAGCAGCTAAGTTCAGAAATAATATAGTTGATTTTAGTCTCTGTTCGATAAATCAGCAGCCTAGGCCCGGCCGCTTGGATGCTACGCGTCACTCTTCCACCTCAATTTACGCCAAATCAGTTTAAAAAATCGGATATTCGATTTTTTTCGCCTAGACCGCCTAAATGACCGCCTAGCCGCCTAGGCGGCCGCCTGGCGGCCGCCTAATCTGTTTTTTTTTTATTATTTTATTATTTTTATTTTATTTTTAGTAATATTTTTATTTATTTATTTGATCTAAAATTTTATAAATATCATTTATATTCATAATTTTGATGAAAATTATACTATATTAAGTTTATATATTCTATTTGTGTGTTTTATACAATCTTAAACATGAAAATGTATTAATGTTATACACAATTAAAGATTAACATGTTTTATAACATAGTAAATAATCTAAAAATTCTGTCCCGTATAATTTCCGATTAATCCTCAATTTTTTCTTTAGGCGCTAGGCCCAACCCGACCGTTCGACTAGTGCCTAGCGCGTTCCCGAACAGGGATTTTAGTGTGTGAGTCAGTAGTAATGTAGTTGACGTACCTGGTACGTACAAAACTTTATTTGTAGCTAATTTGTTTATTCTGATATATATATACTGACTGGCCTAGCTAGCCACTAGAATTGAGATTATATTTAGTTATGTGTTGCACACAAAAAAAATTAGTTATGTATTTTGTTTTCCACGAGATTATATTTAGTTTAATCCATCTGTTAGGTATTGACTAAGATATATAGTTGAATCATCTTTTATGTATGACTTCGGTTTGGCTTTCAACTATGTGACATATTGCCGTGCAGAGACATGTATAACAAGGATGAATATTCTTCACCTCTTGTTTGGCAGAATAATCAAAGTGATTATCTAGCTAGGTTAACGAGCGGACAGTAGATATAAGTTGACACTACAAGAAAACACATGTATTCTGACGACAAATATCGTCGGTACGTCCTCGGAATAACGGTATTCCGAGGACATACCGACGAGAATGGTCGTCGAAAATTTCCTCGGAATTTCGTCGGAAAATTCCGAAGGAATACCGAGAATTAAAGATTCCGAGGACATTCCGAAGAAACATTTCATGGGACTGTTCGTCGGTATCTCCTCGGATATTTCCGATGAAACGGTCCTCGGAAACATTCCGAGAGAAAAGAGTATCGGAATATTCCGACGAACTTCGGCCGTCGGAATATTCCGAGAAACCTTTGCCGTCGGAATATTCCGAGGAAGTGTATCCGTCGGGATATTTCGAGGAGATATGCCCTCGGAATATTCCGAGAAAGTTGTCGTCGGAATATCCCGAGGGATACACTTCATCGGAATATTCCCAAAAATAATTTTTTTTTTTAATTAAAAATTTATTTTTTTAATTGAAATTCAAAAATATAAAATTAAAATTGAAATAGAAAACATATTAGATAATATTCAAAGTTGTACATACTAAAATAAAACATACAGAGTTTTTGAAAAAAAAAGAAAGAAACTACGGGAACTGCTCGTTCGGGTACATCCTCTTCATCATCTCCATCATTTGCTCGTTCTGCTTCCCCGTTGCCTCCCATCCCGCCTCTTGATCCGCCATCTTTTGCTCCAACGCAGCTATGCGGTCATCTTTGTCCTTCAACTGGTCCATAAGCACTTCTGGATCAACATAGGGCTGTGGTGCAGAAGGAGGAACCGACCGGGCTCGACGACCCAAACCGACCAAACGTCCCTTCTTCTTTGGAACCGACTGAAATAGAAAATAAACAAATTTAAATAATAGAAAAGATGATAAAATGAAAATAAACAAATAAATGAATTGAACTTTTTTATAAAGAACATACCAATTCAACGATTTCGTTGATTCGAATCCGGGACAAGTTGGTCGAAGCCGTCGAAGTGGCGTCCAGGTCGGTTTGAAGCTGAGATAGACGGGTCTCTTCGTCTTCCTTCTGAGTTTCGATCAGGCTGAGCACATCCCTCACAACACCATCATCAATCTCCTCGGTGTGTTTGTTGGTATGTGCCGTCTTCATTAGGACGAAATCATCAACCGGCTA
>NC_027754.1:45885735-45896026 GCF_000695525.1 Brassica oleracea var. oleracea
GGGGGTGCGGGTATTTATAGATGAAATGCTGCCGACAGTACCGAAGAAATTCCGACGGAATACCAACGGCAACGGCTCTTTCCTCGGAATTTCCTCGGAATTTTTAAAATCCCCAACGGCTATAATATATCGTCGGATATTCGTCGGTGTTTTCTGAGGAATATGACTTCCTCGGTATTTCATCGGTATATTCCGAGGAAATTCCGATTTTGGGTTTTCTCGGTTTTCTCGGAATTTCCGAGGAAATTCGTCAGAATATTCCGAAGAAATTCGTCGGAATATTCCGAAGAAATTCGTCGGAATATTCCGAGGATCTCATTTTCCGTCAGAATGTCCGTCAGAATTACAATATTTTCTTGTAGTGTGAATCCAAGTCCAAATATGTTACGTGTGTTTTTACTATTACCTGACGCTTCATTTAAATGTTTATTTAGGGATGATAGGTGAACAAAGTCCCATTAAAAAAAAAGACAATGTAAAATGTTGTATAGTATAGAGGTTCCCATATTCGAAACGCATAACTCAACCCGTAAGTAGAAGTTACGTTTCGTCAAAACTAATGTCAATACAAAAGAACAGTCTGATTGGGCCAGGCTAGAAAGCAGACCTCTACTGTTTTCAGTTGTAAATTTCAAAGTATGGCAGCTAAAAGAACGAAGAAAAGTGTTTGTCCGAGAATAGAACATGTTCTGCATATAATGATCTTGAATGCATAATATACATGTTTAATTAATGTTCCAAAAAAATGCATTTTTGTAGATTACACTTACGACCACGCGAGTATTCGTCATACCATGTAAAATCCCAATAGTAACAGACATATGTTTTCATTACACTTTGTTGACTGTTACTTATAGTTACAATCTAATTAGGCAACTTGATCATATACATCAAGATGGATATAATCTCAAACGTCATCAGTCGTCACCAAGTTGGTTCAATATATGAAATTGGAACATGTCGAATATTGAACCTTATAATTAAACCATACAAGTAATCCAACCTTTATGAATTTTCTGATAAATCGTCGAGTGTATAGTTTTATTAAAAATCATTAAAAAAAACTTCTTAAAACATATGATAATAAGTATGTAGATATATATGAAACGATCAATTAAAAAAAAACAACTTTTTATCAAGCTACCATATATTATTAATATATGAATATACCATATTAATATATGAATCTCATGCCAAATTTCAAGAACTAATTCTCAAAACTTGTAAAAGCTGTGGCTTAGAATTTAACTTTTATTTTATTAAGGTGTTGAAAGCCTTTGGCTTACTATTTATTTTGCGGGAAAAGATAAACATTTGTGTCTTTATCAACATGGTGTTGGTCCAGTGGTTCTGTAATAATGTAGTTTTCTCTGGGTTGCATTCGTGTTGGAAGATGATTAAGCAATCAGTTTTTGTTTCCAGTTTCCGGAATTAGTTGAGTCACAGCTTGTATGACCTAGATATCAAAAAAAAAACAAAAAACATTTGTGTCTTTGTGGCAACCCAAAGGCTTACGCAAGCTCTTTGAGAAACCTCAAATAAGGATTTAAATTTTTGTACCACATGATTTGGTGGTGTGGTCGTTTTGTAATACATGTTATCGTGTATCCTATTTTGCTGGTGGGGCAAGTGTTAATGGTCTTTGATTTTTCCTTCCTGACAAGAAACTGAAACTTGTCCCACTCACAATGTATGAGCTTTTCGTACCCTTTAACATAGCGAGAAGCTGCTATGGTTTTGATACATCGTGCCAAATTGTTTGCCGTATGGATGGATGTTTACATACATATTAATACGTATAAATGCGAATGTGACACATGAAATTTACTGGAAGGAAAAATAATGTCAAAGGAAACTTCGTCTAAATTAATATAGTTGACCCTCAACTTGTCTTGAACCCATATAAGATCATAAACTAAATTCATATTTATTTTTAAACAAAAAAACTCAAATCACGTGAGTTCAACACCCAAATACACCTAACTCATTAATAACTCATTGACTTTCTAATCATTCATGCCTCTCGTCAACTTTACTTTAAGAAACAATCCAACACCCACCAACTATATATTTGTACTTATTAAACTATTAATAATAGCAAAACAAATGAATTACTGAAAATATAATTAGTGCGCAATTAATTCCATAACCACTACCTTGTACCCATATCTGATGATCATCTAATTTCATAACGCACCAGGAGATTAGTATTATCAAATACATTCCACCAGAGACTAATTTTTCTAATTAAAATATGTTTTAGTACAAGAAATTTACAAATCAATCCCTCTATTACTCAACAAATCAAAAACAATACAAGTCAAAGTCAAGCCGAATTAAACACAAAATCATTAACTCCCGGAGAAGAAACATTCTGTTGCATCGCGGACGGGTTGTGATCGTGCTCCCATTCATAAGTCACGATAAGCATCGATGGATCATCCAAAGCTCGTTCCACGTGTTTCCTCGCCGGACACTCTTTAAACGTACTGCACTTGTAGTAACCACTGCACAATAAAACATATAAACACCGTTAGATCGTGTATTCAAACATCAACGGTGGATGAAACAAGAGTGAATGATAGTTACCGTGGGTGTGGTGAGCCCTTGATTGGTTTTTGACCGTACTTCCTCCACGAATACTCGTCCGGTGGAATATCGGCGATCTTAGAGCTTATCGCCGGTACCCTGATGGTTCTCTTCACTTTATTTTTTCTGCTGTAATAAATAAAAGAAAGAAAAAAAACATACTTAATTACCGAAATTGTTTTATTTCAACAAGACCAAACAGCAGTTTTAACGTGCGATGTGTAGCTAAATGGAGCTGCGTTCATCATGGGATTAAAAGTCAATTATAGAGATAACCGGGAAAGTATACTAAACCGGGAATATATTTGCTTAATTGAATTATTGCTAATTAGTCAACTAAGCGTTGAATTTTCGGACATAACTGAAGTGTTTACTGGGGTTAGTTGTTAAAGCGACAGGTGGGTGACGTAACAATACCTTTTCTTACAGTGGCACTTCCCGTGGCCGGAGCCGGAGATCTTCCCGGAAAAATTCTCGGAGTGCTCGTGCTCTGCGCATCTTCTTCTGTAAGGATGGCCTGCCAACGGTGGCTTACCGGAGGAGTTTACAGGCTGCGACGCG
This sequence comes from Brassica oleracea var. oleracea, assembly GCF_000695525.1. Lineage (NCBI taxonomy): Eukaryota > Viridiplantae > Streptophyta > Magnoliopsida > Brassicales > Brassicaceae > Brassica > Brassica oleracea. The sequence goes on from NC_027754.1 coordinate 45,888,886, forward strand.
AGGAAGATCGAAGATCCCTTGGAGACGCTGCCGTCGCCGGTTATCGCCGACGACATGTAGGAAGAGTTCAACGACACGCTGAAGTTCTCCTTGGCGAAGTCCATCTCGGAGCTCTTGGAGCTGGATCCAAAGACGGTGGGTTTAGTGAAATCCAGAGTTATGCTCGGCTGGCTCGACGGAGCCGCCACGACCGCCGGAAGAAGCTTCGCCGTTGGTCTAGACGGCTGAGAAACAACGACCGGAGCCGCCTCGGGTTTAGCGATTTGGCTCTGGTGTTTCTGAGGAGACGCAACCGGTCCGCGTCTGAACCGGGCGTGACCAGTACGGTTAAGTAGAGAAATAACCGTTTTGAATTTGGAAACGGTGAAGTCGGTTATCTCGGAGCAGTCAACGTTGTTGTTACGCTCGGGGGGGTTAGTGGAGAGGACGCGGATCAGATGCTCCATGCTCTGTAAGCCTTGCGATGCAGCCTCTTGGATAGCCTTTTGATCGTCCATCTTAGGAAAGCGCATTAGATCGACGGCCATGATGGATTGGTTGGTCTCACTGTTTTTTTTTTTTGCTACGAGAAGAACGTTGAAGATGAGAGAGAGAGAGGTGGTGGGTGGAGAAGAGAGAGGAAGGATGGAGTGATATATGGTGAAAGGAGGTGACCGGGTCAGGTTTTGAGATTTTTTAGTCAAAGCGGGAAGGTTTTGATCTAACGGCTGTGATTGAGTTGAGTTTTTTCCACGGTATAAAGCAATCAAAGTTTGGTCTTCAAGTTCGAGGCTACTGGACCCCACCTGGCATCAGAATTTTTTCGTTTCTTCAAATTAAAGATATTTTTTCTTCATAATACTCAGTTTTCGTAATTATTTAACAAAAATAAATAACAAACTTAGAAAAGTATCATAAGTATTTTTGAATTTTTTTTATCTAAACTAAATAAAAGCTTTAGCTTTAATAATCAAAGGTATGGAAATAAATTTCTGTAAATTATAAGTTGATAATTAGTTCATTACAATGTCAATCATTCATCTACATACAATGGAGAAAGATGGCCAGCTTGATTTCAGTGGAGGCATGGGAAGAGTTTGTCTTTTTTTTTTCTTTTTTTGCCATCTATTTTTATTATTATTAACGGACCAAAACCCAACAAGCTAAATCTATATACCGTACAACCAACATAAACTTAAAACATAATGGCGAAATAAAGGACCTCAAACCCAAATGTGAAGAGTTTGTCAACTAGACATAGGATGATTTAAAAAAAAAAGAATATTTGAGATATTTGACTTTTTAAGTTTTAGTTATATTTTATGTTTGTTCCAATTTGAATCTTCTTTATTGTTGCAAAAGTCTAATGACTAGTATTTGTCAACTATATTTACGATTAACATAATTCGATAGGTTGCTTAATATAATTCGATGACCCGTTAAGGAGTTTTCATAACAATTAAAATTTAGTGTAAGACTTTTCCGTCTGAACAGCAATTATTTAATCATTTTAAACAGCAATTATTTAATTATTTTTACGAAAAGCCATCTAGAATATTTTTTTGAAAAGTTGCCGTCGATACACCCAAAGGCTCACGTAACTTGCTAAATACCCTTGTTTTTCATGACCATAAGAGCATGCCCATCAAGGGTTCATATCTAAAATCCTCACAGAATCTAAAAAAAATATTATTATGATATTTGTGGGCCCCAATGTTTTGATGAAATTGTCTTTCATGAGCTCGTTGGTATGATACGGGTTCAACACTGTTCGCGGGCCCCAGTGACACGTAACGACCCGCGATTGGTTCTTTAAAAAAAATATATATATTACGAAAAAAAATAAAATTAAAAGAAAAGGTTAATCTAAGATTCCGTGCCAGGGTTTACTAATGAGAATGCTCTAATACCCTTGTGTCTCTAGATTTCAATTTTGTCTCTTCTCTCTTCTCTATTTTTTTTTTTGTGCACCTCTTCTCTTTTCTGTATGTTCTAATATTTTTATCTCTCGTATCTCCTCTTTATGCAAGCTTAAATTAAATCACAAATCTCTATTTTTTTTACTCTGATTCCATTGACACCCATAATGCTAATCTTATTATCTCACCACCAATTCCACTGTTGCCAATTTCGAATTACAATCAACTTTTATAATCTTCCAATCTCAATAATAATTATGTGTCGTGGCATTTTTACGAGGTAGTTGAGTGACTTGCTAACCTTGACGAGTTTGTCATCTCATCGAAGAATCTGTTATCTCTGTTGCGGATTCATGGAAAAAAGGATCAGAAGATCTCGGGAAGAAGAAAGCTTGAAATCTACATTCTTTTCTTTAGATAACATGTACGTTAGTAGGTATTTTATTACTTACCTGCTCTTATTTATATTTTAATAGATTCTTAATCGATATATGGAGTGTTAGTTTTTTGGGGCTATTTGATAGATAACTGATTAGCTGTTAATAGTCTCGTTAACCGATATATGATTTGTTAGTCGATACATTTTGTGATACATAGATTGTTAGATGATACGAGAATTATTAGCTGATATGTTAGTTGTTATGTAAATTGTTACCTGATAAATAAATATTTAGCTGATATATTATTTGATATCAAATAATAAATATTCATTATTAAGTAATTGATTCTTTTAATATTGATAAATATTTTCTTAGTGGTCATTGGTCGTCCAATTGTTATATATTTCTTAAAGAATCGATAATTTATCCAACTGATATGATCCTTAACAGATAACAATTAAGTAGTTTATTTATTATATTAACAAACCGATAAATGTGATATTAAGAACTAAGAAGAGTTCGTCGGAGGATTAGATGAAAAAATAGAATTGGCGGTGATTGAGAAATTCAGAGATTGTGTGAAAAATTGATAAATATATCTTAGTGTTCAGTTAACATAATGTTTACCCGCTAAATCTACAGTTACATGTTTTTGATAAAGTAAGAGGGCATTTTCGTCGGTGCAGTGTCAAAAAATTACTACTTTTTGAGTTATCCATAGCTATGGATATTCTGTCAATTTGAATCTTCGCCTGGTATATTATACCAATTGTCTCTATTTTTTCATAGCATTCTAGAAACCTTCTTCACTTCACAATTTGACATTTTAATAAGTGAACCCTTTGTTAACTTTTCTTATTAACCTAATCATCTACATATAATGGGAAACAACGAAGAACCATTATAATGATATACTAACAAGAATGGTTTGACTAAAACATAGTATTAAAATTCTATTAGAACAGCGATAGAATACGACAAATGAGGGTGAGATTTGTTTAAACAAAGTATATAAAAATACAAAAAGACAGAGCCATTGACTACCTCGGTAACCGGGTGGTCCCGTTATCTCAAATCAAAACCGTCAGATTTTCTAAAGTGTGATCCTGCGGTCGATCTGTGAATACTAGTGTTGACTATATTTATGATTTTTATGAACCTAAAAAATCTTCAGCCAGCTATTTGGTTCCCCTCCCTCACGTGTCGACTATGTAATGTCTCATTGTATATTTATGAAATAGTTAGCTGTCCCGTTTTTTAAAGAAGAAAATGCCAAAAATAAATTAGGGAAAGCATAAAACTGAGAGAAAAAAATTAGAGAAACAAATTATCTGAATATTAACTTCACTAACTAATACAGCAATTATTATAAATTGCATTAACCAAAAGTTTGCGAAAATATAGATTTCATTAGGTGTAGACAATAGTGAAAATGAACACCATTGTTTTTTAACTACGGTATTTGGTCGAAACCAAACTAGTCTTCTAGTCAATAGTCTTCTAGATAAACAATATCGATAACTAATTGGATCCTAAATTTTCTAGAGTAAGGTAAGATAATAACAACTTAACTTTTAGCGGAAATCATATTAAGAAGTGATAACTTAAAAAAAAATGATAAGTTTATGTCTTGTCTCAAGCTAGCTACCACTATACCACCACTGTAGTTTGTGAATATAATTGTTTCAACATTTACCATGCATATTTTTCATCATACATTTTATTGTATTTGGTAATTTCATAAGCTAAGTTTTTCTTATTTGCTAAAAATTTCATAAGTCAAGTTGTTTGTGAATGCGTACGTTTATCTTCTCTACTCCGTATTTTCAGGTATTAGACAGACTACCGGTTAAGAAAAACTATACGATTAGCTATGTGAACAACCGAACGTGTTGGGTGTGCATATAATAACGTGTCATTGACGCAGAACAAGCCATGAGTTCTTATTTAAAACACCAGTTTTTGTCAACGATTAAATTATAACATGGGGTAGTTGACCCAAGATGTTGTATTGTTATTGTCGTGCACGTCTATCGTCTATGTAGTTATAGTGCAATGCAAGAAAATCCCACTGATGATCTTCTTCTATTTTGTATATGAACACTTTCAAACTAGGAACCTATTTCAGTACATGGAAATACCTGTTAAAAAAGATTATATGGGATTATACGTTCTTTAAACGTTGATGAAAAATTACTGCAGCATTATAAGCGCATAGTAGAAAGAACATCTCTTGATCTATTACACGGACTATTCAAGACTTAGATTAGCTATGAGTTTAACTCCACCACCTTTTTTTTTTTTTGGTAAAATATTAAATTTTATACCAATTTTAATTTTTGACAGAAATACAAAGACAATACGAAGAAGACAGAAAAACTAAAATCTAAAACAACAAATAATACACTAGGAAAAAAAACGCTACAAGCACAATCAAAAACTAGCAAAAACTAGCCAACAAGACACCTTCTCCACGACTAAGAAAGTAGAAAACTCCAACCATGGCTGACAAAGACATGTCGCAGCTTCGCCGAAAAAGTACGAAGTTTCAACCACATCAGACCCGCCACAATAAAACTCACCGCAGCCTCACTTAAAGTCATAAATCATGCATAACTCTGAATAACGACGTTTGGCACACCGGTGGCTTCACGTATCATTATCACGGTATCAGTCACGATCTCATCACACACAGCAGGTATCCTCAACGACAATTAAAGCTCACATATCCCGTTGTCTTTTGCAATATTTAATAGTCTTTTCAATATATTGGAAAATCCTCCCCCATTTTTGTTATTTCTCCAATTTTTATTCACGTTTTTTCATAACGAGCAGGTGAAAGAAACGTGTTCGTTGGTATCTTTAGGTACTTATCAATTCTATACGATGCGATTGAAGCTTCGTATTTCTAACATACACTATTAACCATTATCGCGTGTTTTCATTATAAATACAACTAATTAATTGAACGGTGCATATTTTATTCTCAACACTGAAGTTAGTGGGAATTTTAATATACAAAACAATATATAGCTTTATATTAAAAGTAATAGTATATATAACTCCGATATCAGAACATTTAACCAATATATATCTAAGTATATAATAATTTACACTATAAGTTTGTTATTGATCATTCGAATGCAACCTGTCAACCGAACCATTGATTCTACAAGAAGGTTTGGGCCCAGCGTTTTAACTTTATAAAGAAGTCAACGTAAAGATAATGGACATGGATTTGTTCTATAGACGTTGACTGTAAACATGTAATGTACACACGGAGTTAACGCGCATTTGACAAAAATGGCGCATATCTTAGCGTTTACGTTCTGACTAAAAATATTGTCACTTTTTGTTTATGCTCTAACCATAATTTCTCACTGTCAATAGTATATCGATACTGTTTATATTGATCGTCTATGTTTTTTCATGAAAACATTTTGACTATAAATAACTATATTATGTTATTTCGTAAAGGGAAATTTGAGCTATAATCCAAAAAAACTATATTTTACTAACTAACCATATAACCCCCTCTCTCTCTCTCTTCATTTTTCTTCCTATCTCTCTATACCTTCTTACTATAAAACTAATATTCTCCCCAATATAGTCATTTAACAAATTAACCCTTTCGTAAACATAGATATGAGATGATAAACAAACAAATACAGAAAACAACTAGTTGTGAACTGTTATTTGTTTTTTGTAGTCAAGAAGTGTTGGACCTAGGTTTATAATCTCCTTTTTTATCGGATAGTTCAAGTGATGTTCCTTCAGGTACCGGTGTAATGATGTGGGTTGAGCTACCAAACACTGAATAGTCTGTTTTATGTCTTATGAATCGCATGTAAGTGTGTAACTATACTCAATACATGCATTATCTTGTCTACAATGGCATGCATGTTGTAGGTTTCCACAAAACTCGGTAAAATAGAGTTTGAAAGAAAGCTGCAAGGAAGAATATGTAAAAGAAAAAGCTTAACTGAGAGTGGAATCCAATGTGGACTTGCTTAATTATATTCTCAATTTGTGTTTTTCTATCATTATTTTCAACGTATACATGGATGTAACGTTGGATGTCGAATTATTTGCTTTATATTGTTAACTTTATCGTTTAGACAAGAAGCTGCACATGGTGGTCTTGGAATATGAAATATACCGTATAAAATAACCCATCTAGAAAACGAAAGAAATTATTATCCCACGAAAGAGAATTTTAAAAGTCTATATTGCTTGACTTTGGTGTTAATTATTTTGTTAATTAAATCAGCAGAAACCTCTTAAATAAACCTTCGAATCAATAGTCGTATCAGGTAGACAGATTTGATTCTTGTTTAGTTGTTTACTAGTTAAACAAATCAATGAAACATGCTCCATATATGCTTTCATATCTCCTATATAATAAACCAAGAAGGAGAATATACTTAAATCGGTGACATCGTCTATTTTATTAAAATAGAAGTATGAATAAGAAATAACCCTAAGACTTACAACTTAATTACAACTAAACCCTGCGCAGATTTGAATTTTCGGTTTTTGGTTATTTATTTAACTAAATAATGTATTTGTAATATTTGATGTATTATATTCACCAAGTAAATAATTTTTTTGGCATCTTAAACCATCTATTTACAATGAATATTCGATATCATATAAAAAAATTGAACAAATAGACGTAATTAGAGAATTGTAGACGATATATAAAAACAATGGTTATTAATGTAAAATATGAAGAAATATCATATTATGACTTAGTATGGCATAAAAGATTATAAATTAGTTATACATGTTTAAAGAAAATAAAATGATTTTTAAACTTCTATGAAAAATTTATAATTTAAAAAAGGGCGATGAATTAGTCAT
>NC_027754.1:45896115-45900923 GCF_000695525.1 Brassica oleracea var. oleracea
TAAAAAAAATCTCTCTATCTTTTTCAATGTTCAATTTGAAGCTTATTATGCGGAAATCATACGCAAATATAGGCAATTGGTTGGAATCTCTATATCTTTATATTCTTATAAATTTTAAATTTATTGTTTCCTCTTCTGCAAGCAAATCAATTATCGAAGTAATAGATCAATTGGTTGAAATCAAATATATTCTTATACTTAGTGTAATTATGGTTACAGTTTTTATATTTAATAGGTACATTAAAGATACGACATTGAAGATATTATGTTTTGATTAATAGAAGATATTGGATTTTGAGTTTGTATTTATTGATTTATTTTTTTATAAAGCTTAGAAAATCAATGGGATGATTGGTTGGTTGATACATCCTATAAAGAAAACGAAAACTATAGGTGGTTTGAATATTGTACATCGATCAATGCATGATGTTAGTTGACTATATAAAACTTGAACATGATCATTTCAAAAAACTCATTAATTTAACTGGAAAAGACAAGCATTAAAATAGGTAGGTTTATTTAATGACATTAAGTTTAAATTTGATTAAGGAAAACTCATTAATTTAACTGGAAAAGACAAGCATTAAAATAGGTAGGTTTATTTAATGACATTAAGTTTAAATTTGATTAAGGAAAACTCATTAATTTAACTGGAAAAGACAAGCATTAAAATAGGTAGGTTTATTTAATGACATTAAGTTTAAATTTGATTAAGGAAAACTCATTAATTTAACTGGAAAAGACAAGCATTAAAATAGGTAGTTTAATTTAATTCTCAAAGGCATGGAAGTGTAAATAAGTTAGAAAATTTAGGGGTATTTTTAATGGGTACTTCTCTTTAAATAATAGAGATACAATGCCACTGAAACAATTAATAAACTTAAATCTAAATTAATTTTTTTTCTAAATCTATTCCACAACAAATTCATGTTAAATATTACACTTAATGCACAGTAATACTATAAACCTTAATATGTAAAGTTGAAAACCTCTTTTCATAAACTTGTGGTATTATCCTCTATTAAATAATGTTTATTACATTTTTCAAAATTTTATTGTTAATGAAATCAATTAACAATATTTTAAAAAAATTAAAGAATATGCGGTATTTGAGAATAAAAACTTAATAATGAGAACATATTTAAAAAGATTCATTTTACCTGATAATTCTAAATTTGTACCTTATTAAATTTTTCAAATAACCAATTTGACTAATCTATTTAATTGACGATATTGTTTTAGATATATATAACTAAAATGCTATTGAAAAACTATTTTTAAATTATGTATGATATTACATATGTTCAATTGAATTTTACCTTAAATTACTTTTCTTTAGTAAGGATTTGAAATATTAGATTTGGTAATAACATGTACATTTAATTATTAGTATTAAAAAAATTAAAAACACCTAAGATTTTTCTTATGAGAAAATGTAATAGGAAAAGTTTCAAAAGAATATTTTTCAAGTTTTGTATATAAAGAAAAACATTTAGACAAGATAACAACGTTCTAAAAAAAGAAAAAAAAGTTCAAATAAAATAAAAATCCTACATATAATAAAATGTTAAAGTTAATAAGTTAAAACCTACTTTATTAAAATAGAAGTACAAATAAGAAATAACCCTAAGACTTAACTTAATTACAATACAATGCCACTGAAGTAATTAATAAACTTAAATTAAAATTGTTTTTTTCCTAAATCTATTCCACAACAAATTCATGATAAATATTACACTTAATGCACATTAATACTATAAACCTTAATATATAAAGTAGAAAACCTCTCTCCATAAATTCATGGGTATTATCCTCGATTAAATAATGTTTATTACATTTTTCAAAATTTTGTTGTTAATGAAATCAATTAACAATATTTAAAAAAATTAAAGGATATGCCGTATTTGGGAATAAAAACTTAACAATGAGAACATATTTAAAAGATCCATTTTACTTGATAATTCTAAATTTGTACCTAATTAAAATTTTCAAATAACCAATTTGACTAATTTATTTAATTGACGATATTGTTTTAGATATATATATATATAACTAAAATACTATTAGAAAATTATTTTAAATTATGTATAATATTACATATGTTCAATTGAATTTTACCTTAAATTATTTTTCTTTAGTAAGGATTTGAAATATTAGATTTGGTAATAACATCAACATTTAAGTATTATTATTAAAAAAATTAAAAACACCTAAGATTTTTCTTGTGAGAATATTGTAATAGGAAAAATTTCATAAGAATATTCTTCAAGTTTTGTATGTAAAAAACATTTAGACAAGATAACAATATTTTAAAAAAAAGAAAAAAAGTTTAAATAAAATAAAAATCCTACGTATAATAAAATGTTAAAGTCAATAAGTTAAAATAAAATCAATTTGATAATAATATAAATACAAGAAATGCAATTACTCATTCTAACAAATTACTCATTTTAATAAGTATAATATAAATATTTTTGCTAAAAATGCATGACGAATATTATATATCGGGTTGGGAAATTAAAAATTAAGACTACTTATATAACGGGTTGGAAATTTAAATATAGTTATCATTTATGACCAAAAACCTATCAAAACATGTCAAATATTATTTTCAAATATATATGTTAGTTTATGGAAAACACACACATAAACTAAAAATAAACTAAACATATATATTTTAATTATTATGCGTAATGTCATAATAAAAAATACATAATACGTAAAAAATAAATATATATTATATTATTTATAGAAAAAAGTAAATTTCTAAAAAATGAAAAAGTGGTTTCTTTTTTTTTACTGGAAACCCAAATGTTGTAAATAATTATTTCCAACGCGTATCAAACCCGACCAATGAAAGGCTACTAGCATTTCCTTTACCACTAGCCAACTCGATATCGGATAAATAAAAATGATATCGGTTAAATAAAAACAAATATTCGCGTGATATTTACATTTACAGTTATATAAATCATTTTACTTTTACTATTAGTGGAATTATGTAATAGCAATATATGTATTATGTGATGTATTTTTATCACCATTTTATTATAATTTTTATAGATTATATAATTGTGTAAAAAATATTTAGTTACATTATGTAAACAAAAAAAAACATCCAGTTATACTTAAATGGGGTTTGTAAAAGTCGGCCCATTGGATCAGATTATTCTGTTCGGGTCGGGTTGATTTTACCCGACCCATAATGATTATCCTTGTAGCTTGCTTTGGCCAATCGTTTGTTTTCCAAATCTCACATGATGGCGAGACTCTTGGTCTCTATCCCTATGCAAACCACCACACAAACGGTCTTTCCGGCGTTTGCATCGCCGTTATTTCCGCCGCCGGGGAATAATTTACTAGGAGGAGCGGGGGGATTATGCCTTAACCGGAGAAACAGAGACTGTTCCTACGTGGCAAGAGCAGGGCCGAGTACGAGTAGCTACTTGCTCGCGTTCGCAATACCAGCTACTCTTATTGCTGCAACCGTCTTCACTTCAGCCAGAATCGCTGATAAGCTTGACGATGATTTCCTTGAGGATGTAAGATCTTTGCCAGTTCTTGAGTTTTGGGTCGAACTGGTTCTACTGTTCTTGAATTTATGTTTAAGCAATGATATGATGTAGATATGATCCATATGCTTTCATAAAAATAAATATATTATTACATCCTTGCATTTTCCGACATAACTGGATCTCTGTGTCTGTGATAAATCGGCTAAAGTGTTTGCTTAGTAAAAGTGTAATAACCACTAATGCATAACTAAGCAAGAAGCTCTTTCTGTACATGAGCTGAATCGAAACAAGAAATGGTCTGTAAATCTAACAGCATATATAATTCTTCTTCTTTTTTTTTCTGCAGATTGCGTTGAACCAAGCGATAAAAGCAGCAGAAGAGGGAGATAATGCTGAAGGTGAAATCTCGCTGGACGATGTGATTAAAGAACCTGTCCTTCAACGAACCCGTAAACGTCCTAAGCGTGAAGTTTAAGCCAAAAACACACACACATATAAGCTTCTTCTTAAGGAGAGATTCTCCAATGTAGTATGTTGTGTTTGTATAAGGATGTAAGCTTGTAGTAGTCTTCCTGGTCACATTTATAATTTTATATAGTTGTAGTTACTTAAATTTTTCCAAAATATCATTTGTATAATAACATGATGATGAATCAAATACCTCATTTTGACGGTTCTATGCCATTTGTTTGTGCCCAAGCTTTCTATAACAATGGAAGAAGTATAAGGGTATATAGCTTAAAATACGGTATCGGGCTAACTGACCAAGTACAATATCTTATTGGGCTTTAAGGCCCATTTGAGTATCCATTTACCAGATTTGAGAAGTAGCGTGCAAGTAGAATTTGTCTCTTCCCTTCAAATCGACGTCTGTGTTGAGGTTGAGTCGCGTCGCGTTTTCATTCTACATTTTTTTTTCCCCCAAACGAGCAAGACACACCAGCTAAACGCCACATAGCGTTAGATCCAAGGATAGAGAGAGATAGCGACGTATAGGTTTTCAATCAATTAGTCTACAGAGATCAACGACGCGACGCGCCACTCGATTTCAGCTCCGCTCGACCGATCTCGGGTATGGTTTAGCTCACTTTCGTGTTTTCTCCACCAAATTACCGAACTTCTTTGTGAAATTTGATCTTGTATTGCGCCTTTCGGAATCTGTAGATTGGTATGTTGTTTTTATGCGCAAGCCTTTTGATTTTCAAAAGGGATTTTACAATTTGGTGTCGGTGCGGTATGATATTATTGCAAGTTTGTGAATTGAGCTCCATTTTTTTTTTTTTTTTTTTTTTT
>NC_027754.1:45901197-45918216 GCF_000695525.1 Brassica oleracea var. oleracea
TTTTTTTTTTTTTTTTTTTTTTTGCTTCAGTAGAAGGTTCAAACCATGGTGATCTAGACTTGGTGGTGATACACAAAAGATTTATTGTGGGAACGAGAAGAGAGTGGATCCAATGGATAAGAAAAAGAACCGTGCTGATCCACTTGCTGCTGGGCGCCAAAAGGTTAGTTATTGGGTGAACTTGCATTTTATCAATGAATGTCAATGCAAATAATTAGGAATTTTTTTTTGGGTCTAAGTTCATAGTTGAGAAGGAATAAATGATAACGTGGTTTTTTTTTAAAAGCGTAGAAATTTGATTGCTTGTTGTTGTTCCCTTGGTTAATGACAAAGTTTTTTTTAAAAATTGTTTCAGCTTCAACAGTTTCGTCAAAAGAAGGCTGATAAAAACACTGATCATAAAAAAGACCCCAAGGGCAGTACGAGCAAAGGAAAATCCTCCAAAAAGTCTGGTAAATCTGACAAAAGTGCTGTCAGTGACGAGGCAGAAGCTCTGTCGGCAGGAGGAGCTATTGTTCATGAGGTTGTTGATTCTCCACAAACTTCTGCAGATGCATTATCTAACGAGTATGTTCTAGTCCATGGTTCATCATCGGAACCTGATACCCTCCAGATAGGAAACACCACAGCAACTTCTGATAGTGGAGCTGAGCTGGGAAAAGATACTGGTATATCATTATCCACAGTAGACGAGAATATGAAGAGCATCGACATCACAGCGGCTGGCGCAGTAGATTCTGTGACATCTGACCGTGCCGATTCTGAGAAGGGAGTTACACATGACGATGCATCTATTAGTGTCGACGGAGTCTTTGCTGCTTCTGGAGACCTAGCGGAGGGGGAAGGAGTTGAAGTTGAATCTGGGGATCTGGAAAAGCCTCATCAGCCGTCCTCTTCGCCGGAATTTATTCCTGATGTTTCCTTGAGTGGTGCAAGGGGAGATCAGGTAACTGATGTAGGTTGTTCTCTCCTTCTCTTCATGCTTCGCTCTTTATCGGTTTCTTTATTTCTTTTTCTTTGATAGGGATGAAGTGGTTAGGTCGATGGCATGCGTCCTTTTGATGTATAATTCTGTTTTCATTTGTTTCTGTTTAGGGGAAATGCAAGAAGACCGTGATTCACAGAAGGAACAGTTTTCTGAAGCATCTGCAAAGGCAGATGTGGATTGGATTGTAACTGAAGAGAGGCAAGCAAGCTATCCAGCCGTTGTGGATTCATCTGCTTCACCGTCTCACTTTTCAGAGGGACCATCAGCTGCAATTGATTCAGTTGAATTGGAAGGAACAACTGGTGAAATCAGAAGCCAGCTGATTAGGGAAGCTGCAGAGCTTAGTGAAGAGAAACCAGAGTCGTCTATTGGTTTTCATAATGACAGAGATCACGTGCTTTCCACTGAACCTGAGGATAGCTCTAATCAGCTGCAATTACCTCAGAGCGTCAGTATATCTGGATTATTGAGCCATGAGGAACCTTGTAAACAGGATACACTAAATCCATCCGGAGAAGTTTCTGCTGCCCATGTTCTTGAAGGGCGCTCAGTTAGCTTCCTACAGCTTATGGAAATTGTACAGGCACTTGGACAAGATGAATTTCAAGTGTTGTGCACCGCAAGAGAGGCTGCTTCCTTTACCGATCCAGGAACAAGTTCGTTGGAGCGATTAAGAGAACAATTGTTTGCTTCCCGTAGCATGGAAGATATACTCCATGTGCAACTCACAGAACAGTCTCATCTTCAAAACGAGTTTGATCATCAACATAACCAATTGGTAGCTGAATTATCACAGCTTCGTGCATCATATAATGCGTTGACAGAAAGGAATGATTCTCTTGTTGAGGAACTATCAGAGTGCCAGTCTAACCTCTATGCTGCGACAAGCTCGAATGAGAAGCTCAAAAATCAGCTTCTTGCTACAGAAGCACAAGTGGAGGCGTTCACTGCTAAGATGAATGAGCTGCAGAGTAGCTTAGAAAAGTCCCTATTGGATCTATCTGAGGCGAAAGAAAAGGTCATCAATCTTCAGGTGGAGAATGATACGTATGGTGCAATTCTTTCTTCTTGGAATGATGAGAAAAAGGAACTTTTTGAGGAAACAGAATCCAAGAACTATGAGATTAAGCATCTTTTATCTGAGTTATGCAATTGCAAGAACTCGGAGGCTATACTAAAGGCAGAAGTTGAGCGATTGGAAAAAACTATTGGTCCATTGACGGATGAGAAGGTAAATCTTGTCGAGGAAAAATATAATGTATTGGGTGAGGCAGAGAAGTTACAGGAAGAATTGGCAAATTGTAAGACTTTGATCATCTTGCAAGAAGTGGAAAATTCAAATATAAGGGAGACGCTTTCTTCACTGACAGGCCACCTGACTAAACTTGAAGAGGATAACCTGCATCTCACAGAAGAAAATGAGAAATCACATCTAGAACGGAGTGCATATCTGATCTCGGAGACTTATTTATTGTCCGAGTATTCCAATCTAAAGGAAGGGTATTCTTTGCTGAATAATAAACTATTAAAGTTTCAAGAAGAGAAGGAACATTTGGTTGAGGACAATGATAAACTTACGCATGATCTTCTTATTCTTCAAGAGCGTATGTCTACTGTACAAGAAGAGCGGATTCACCTAGCAGCTGAGTTAGGAGAAGCGGTAGCCCGCCTTGATAAGTTGACTGAAGAAAAAACATCTCTGAGTAGCAGCATCGAGGTAGAAAAAACTGGAATTGTAGACATTGGTAATGAGGATGCTTCAGAATTGAGTAATCAGGAAATATCTGAAACATCTGGTAGAAGTCTAGAAGTCGGGGTTACAAGTAAACAGAGTCTACCTTTTGTTGAATATACCTGCCAAAGTCTCGGGACCCAGCCTACAGTTTTGGAGGGGGTAATAGACGCTTCATCTGGGTTTTCTTCCTTGAAGAAGAATCTGGAGAAGGGGGAGAAAATGATTCAGAACCTTGAGGAGGCAATTAAGCAGACCTGCACCGATTCTTCATTGATCAAGTCTAGCAATAAACCTGACACGCCACCGGTATCAAAATTGATTCAGGCTTTTGAGTTAAAGGGGCATTCGGAAGAACAGGAATCTGAAAAAGAACAGTTAACTGGTGATCAGTCAGAAGCATTTGTTTCTGTGAATGTTCAGATTAGAAATTTGAGAGGCATGCTGGAACAGTTAGCGTTGAATGCTAGGGAGGCTGGTATACAATTCAATCAATTAAATGATGACAGGACGGCAACAAATCAACGACTGGAGGAGTTTAATGTCGAGTTTGCATCTCACCAGGATCACATTAATCTTCTGGAGGCAGATACTATTGAGAATAAGATTTCGTTTGAAGCTCTGAAAAATTATTCTGGTGAGCTGCAACAGAAAAACCACGAACTTGAATCTCTCTGTGAATCATTGAAGCTGAGAAATGGTAGCATGGGTCTAGCAAACACGGAGCTCAACAAGAAGCTGAATTCTTGCTTATCGAGAATTTATAAGCTTGAAAATCAGCTGGAAAGCTTACAGAATAATTTAAGTAGCATGTTGTCGTCAATGGAAGAACAGTTAGTAGCCTTGCAGGATGAATCTGAGAAGGCAACGATGCTAGAACATGAATTGACATCATCAATGTCTCAATTTGGTGATGCAGTTGTGAGACTTGATGGTTGTTTACTCAGATCTGGCGTTGCTGGAGCTCAAGTTGGCTTAGATATGAGCAAACATATATCTGGTTCTGTTGACATGGCTGTAAAGGTGATTGAAGACCTGGAGGAAAAATTAGAAGTTGCTGAGGCGAAGCATGAGTCCTCCTTAAACAAATATGAGGAGTTGAAGCAGAGTTTCAATACTCTGCATGAGAATAATGAGTTTGTGACTGCTACAATGCATAAGGTCTACGCTGATCTGGCGAAACTGATTACTGAATCATGCGGGTCTGATGAGATAGCCAAACTTAGAGTTGAAAATCTAGCTATCTCTGATCCTGTTAACGATGGCAACTGTGAGAATCTGATGGAAGCCGTGCGAAATATTCTTTCTGAGAGGCGTGAACTTCAGTGTGTGATTGATAAGCTACAGTCGGACTTGTCGAATATAACAAAGGATATGGAGGAACTGACGCAGCGAAGCCTTGACCCCACTTCACTTCGAGAATTAGTTGAGAAAGTTGAGGGTGTCCTGGAACTTGAAACTCGTGAAGTTAATTTTGAATCCCCTAGTTTATATGTGGAGTTTCTGGTTTCTCAACTTGTTCAGAAGTTTATAGAGGCTGAGGATTTGGCTAATCTCTTGAGAGGCCAATTAGAGGCCAAGGATAATGAGCTAATGGAGACCCAGGAGAGTTTACTGCACCATAAAACTGAAATGGGTGGTCTCATGGAAAATTTAAGCCAGGCAGAGGAGTCCCTTGTGGCTGTACGATCTGAGTTACAAAAGAAATCCAATGAACTTGAACAATCAGAGCAGAGGCTATTATCGACTAGAGAGAAGCTTAGTATAGCTGTTACAAAAGGAAAAGGTTTGATGGTTCAACGTGATAATATCAAGCATTCGTTGGCTGAAACCTCTGCTGAACTGGAGAGGCGCTTAGAGGAATTGAGTTTGAAGGAGACAAGGCTTCAGGAAGTAGAAGCAAAACTTAAGACCTATACAGAGGCAGGTGAACGTGTGGAGGCATTAGAATCTGAGCTTTCTTACATCCGAAACTCGGCTACTGCACTTCGAGAATCGTTTCTTCTCAAAGACTCTCTGCTTCATAAAATTGAAGAAATTTTGGAAGATTTGGATCTTCCAGAGCATTTTCATGCTCGAGATATACTTGACAAGGTCGAGTGGTTATCAAGATCAGCTAACGGCAACTCTTTACGTCCCTCTGATTATGATCAGAAAAGTTCTGATGGAGGTGCGGGATATGTTCTCTCTGAACCCTGGAGGGAAGATGGTCAAACTGGCACAAATTCTGAGGGTGACTTAAGGATCAAGTTCGAGGAGCTCCAGGGGAAGTTTTATGGGTTGGCTGAACAGAATGAAATGCTGGAGCAGTCCTTGATGCACAGAAATAATTTGGTTCAGAGATGGGAAGCACTCCTTGAGAATATTGATATGCCTCCACAGCTAAAGTCCATGGAAGTGGAAAACAAGATTGAGTGGCTTGCAAGTACAATATCAGAGGCTACACATGACAAGGATACTCTCCAACAGAAAATTGATAACCTTGAAGTATATTGTCAATCGCTAAGTGCTGATTTGGAAGCCGCACAAAAGCAAGTACGTGATGTCGAGGCAAATCTTCGGTCGGTTGATAATGAGAGAGTGAATATTTCGGAAAGACTGGAAACTCTGAATGGGGATCACGATAATCTTTCTGCGAGGGCCAATCACCTTGAAGTTGAGAATGAGAAACTGCAGAACCAAGTTAAAGATCTGCATGGAAAATTGGTTGAGAAACTTGGGAATGAAGAACAACTTCAGACTATTGAAGGAGACCTATTGAGTTTGAGGTACATGATTGATGATGTTATACAGGAAGATGGCTTGCAGGATTTGGCATTAGCGAGTAATTCTGAGACCTTGGATGGACTTCTGAGAAAGCTGATTGACTATTATAAGAATTTGGCTAAATCTAGTCCATCAAATGACGAAACAACTTCTCCCAGGCACACTCCTGAGTTGGCTAATTCTAATATAGTCGAAGCAACCAGTAGAGACATAGCAGTAGTAGAGACACCTGATGTAGCGTCTCTAACAAAAGATCTGGATGAAGCACTGCATGTTCAGAAGCTGGCAAAGGAAGAAAGGGATTTATACGTGGAAAAACAGCAATCCTTGGTTGCTGAAAATGAGGCACTTGAGAAGAACATAACAGAATTGCAGGAGCTCCTTAAACAAGAAGAGCAGAAGTCAGCTTCTGTAAGAGAGAAGTTAAACGTAGCTGTCAGGAAAGGGAAAGCTTTGGTCCAACAAAGGGATAGCCTGAAGCAAACTATTGAGGAGATGAACGCTGAGCATGGTCGCCTAAAATCAGAGATTATAAACCGAGACGAGATGCTTGTGGAAAATGAAAAGAAATTAAGGGAGTTGGAATCTTACACTTTGAGGATAGAAGCCCTAGAGTCTGAGTGCCAATCGCTGAGAAATCATTTGCAAGAAACAGAAAATATTTTGCAGGAAAGAAGTGGTACATTGAGCATGACACTCAACGCGTTGAATAGCATTAATATTGGTGATGAAGGTGACAGATATGACCCAGTTCTGAAGCTTCAACGGATCTCGCAACTGTTTCAGAATATGAGTACAGCTGTGTCTTCTGCTGAGCAGGAGTCAATAAAGTCTAGAAGAGCAGCTGAGTTGCTACTTGCTGAGTTGAACGAGGTTCAAGAGAGAAACGATAGTATGCAAGAGGAGCTATCAAAATTTACATATGAAATTCAGCAACTTTCCAAAGAGAAGGATGCAGCGGAGGCTGCAAAAGTTGAAGCCATATCACATTGTGAAAATTTATCCCTGGTCAACAATGAAGAAAAGAAGAAGATATATGCTCAAGTGCTGTCCTTTGGAACTAATGTGAACACTCTGAGGAAAATTCTCGCAGGTACTAGCAGTTGCCTAGCTGATATTTTCACCTTGGATATGGAGTTCTTGCATCATCTGAAGACAACTGTGGAATCATGTTCGAAGCAAACCGGAACTAAGTTGTCTGGCTGGCCGCAAGTTAGTACAGGGAATTTTGTAGACAAGGTACTTTTAGAACCTTTCAACAGCTTAGTATGATATACTTTCAAGATTTCTCTGCGACTGACTGTTTCTGAATATTGCTTTTCCCCTTCTCAGGAAATCTTTTCAGTCTTGAGTGCTGCCTTGTCTAACGTCAACTTGCATGAAGTTTCAAATGGTGGAAACATAACCGAAATTTGTGGTTCTCTCTCGCGAAACCTTGATCAGTTTGTGGCTGATGTTAGCCATCTCGAAGAGAATGTAAGCAACCACTTGGCATCACGGCACGAACAGGTCAACATTGTATCCAACAGTATTGACACCTTTTTCAAGTCAATTGGAACGGGAACAGACTCGGAAATTGCTGATTTGGGTGAAAGAGTTTCCTTGCTTCATGGAGCATGTTCTAGCGTGTTGGCGGAAATTGAGAGCCGTAAGGCGGAACTGGTTGGAAATGACAATTTCAACATGAGCCTCCATCAAGAAGCAGATGATTTTTCGTCTATGGAGTCTGTCAGGTCCATGGTAAATAGGCTCTCGTCAGCTGTTAAAGAGTTTGTTGTAGCAAACGCTGAGACTGTGGAGAGAAACGAAAAGGAGATGAAGGTAATGATTGCCAATTTGCAAAGGGAGTTGCACGAAAAGGATATCCAGAATGATAGGATGTGCAGTGAACTTGTGGGTCAAGTTAAGGAAGCCCAGGCTGGTGCTAAGATCTTTGCAGAAGATCTTCAATCTGCAAGTGCTAGGATGCGTGATATGCAAGACCAGCTTAGCATTTTGGTGCGGGAACGGGATTTTTTGAAGGAGAGAGTAAAAGATCTGCAAGAAGGTCAGGCCTCACACTCAGAATCACAGGAGAAGGTCACATCGCTTAGCAATCTACTAGCTGCAAAAGACCAAGGTAGACTTTTCAATCTAAACTTTTTCTTTTCCCACCTTCATACACATAGCTAATACATAATTGCTCTAATACATAATTGATTGCTGCAGAGATTGAGGCATTAATGCAAGCGCTTGACGAGGAAGAGTGTCAGATGGAGGATCTGAAACACAGGGTTACAGAATTAGAACAAGAGCTACAACAGAAGAACCTAGACTTGCAGAAAGCTGAAGCTTCTCGTGGGAAGATCTCCAAAAAGCTATCAATTACTGTGGATAAATTCGATGAGCTCCATCATCTCTCTGAAAATCTTCTTGCTGAAATCGAGAAGCTTCAAAAACAAGTGCAAGATCGGGATACCGATGTTTCTTTCTTAAGACAAGAAGTCACTAGGTGCACCAATGAGGCTCTTGCTGCTTCTCAAATGGACACTAAGAGAGATTCAGAAGAGATCCAAACTGTACTGTCTTGGTTCGAGACCATAGCTTCATTACTTGGTCTAGAAGATTCACCTTCTGCTGATGCTCACAGTCACTTAAACCGCTACATGGAGACACTTGAGAAAAATATTGCATCTATACTATCTGAAACAGAAGAATTACGGCGGGTTGGACAAAGCAAGGATTCGTTGCTGGAAGCTGAGAGGAGTAGAGTGGCTGAGCTCAGACAGAAAGAAGCAACTCTTGAGAAATTATTACATGACAAGGAATCCCAACCAAGCAGCTCAACTTCAGAGATCGTTGAAGTGGAACCCCTGGTATGATTAGTTCTTGTTGGATAATTTAACCATTCCAGATACTCTGCTTCAAAGCGATAACATTTCAAATTGGGTTCACTTTTTCTTGTTTGGGTATTGCAGATAAACAAGTGGACGACGAGTGGAACATCGATCCCATCACAAGTCCGGAGTTTGCGTAAGGGTAACAACAACGATCAAGTCGCCATTAGTATAGATGCAGATCAAGCTGATCAAAGCCTTAGCTTAGAAGAAGACGATGATAAAGGTAACTAAACTTGTCCCCTAATATACATTTTAGTTAATCAGCTACACATTCTGTTCATAACATTACCCTTTTTGTGTGCTTTCAGCTCATGGATTTAGATCACTCACCACGTCAAGAATCATTCCTAGATTCACAAGACCAGTGACAAACATGATCGATGGTTTATGGTTAGGCTCTCTCTCAGTCTCTCGTTTGATTGAAAATTTCGTAATTTCGGTTTTAAATGAAAACGACATTTTGCTTTTCAGGGTCTCGTGTGACCGGACGCTTATGAGACAACCTGCCTTACGGTTAGCCATAATGATATACTGGGCGATGTTGCACGCTCTTTTGGCTACTGTCGTGGTCTAACCAAAAGCTTCTAATCTCGTAAGTGACTTTTTTATTTCCTTAAATGAAATAGCAAACAGTTGCTTCTCCAGTTTTTTTTTTCTAAGATTTAATACGTGTTTTTATTACATCTTTCGCAGCTGGTTTCTTGTTATGGCACGGGCTCAAAGTGGTGTGTTGTCTTCACTATATGTTTTTGTCGTTCGATTCATTTTTTTTTTTAGCTTTTCATTAACCAAGCAGATTGTGGGGTCAACATTTTTATTGATTCGAATCACAGACTGGCTTGGCTTTACAACAATAAATTTTAAAAAGGTTATGTAGAAGCTGTTAATTGCTATACACTATATAAGTCACTGTGTATTTATTTATTTATTTTGGTGAAAAATACAACACAATAAGCCCAGCTAAATAGGATGTATCATTTAAATTTGGGCTTTACCTTCTCCTTGTAAAGAAGTTAACGCGTTTACAAACCCTAGTTTCAATCAACCACCTTCCTTCTTCTCTCTTGCAAGCTGCTCGAGTCTCTTCTCTCTAGGTATGTGACGTCAAGTTCCTTCCGATTGTTTTTGGTAGAATGTAGTTATGACTTAGTCTCTGTGGCATTGACAGGTAAATGTCGCGTGTGTACGTGGGAAACTTGGACCCTAGAGTTACTGAGCGTGAGCTCGAGGATGAGTTCCGTGTCTATGGAGTCATCAAGAGGCAAGAATTGTTATACAAAGTTTCGAGCTTTCGATGTATTTGGCATTGTCTGTAAATTTGGATTTGATGTGCAGTGTGTGGGTTGCTCGTAGACCACCTGGCTACGCTTTTCTTGACTTCGAGGATCCCAGAGATGCCCGTGATGCCATCCGTGGTTTAGATGGTAATTTTATTCACTGTTCTGTAATAAACACTGATGTTTTTATTTAAATTACAACATGTAGTTTCGAATTTGACATGCATGTTTTTTAAATGGACAGGCAAGAATGGTTGGAGAGTGGAACAGTCTCACAACCGAGGTGACCGTGGAGGCGGCCGTGGTGGTGACCGCGGAGGCGATCGTGGTGGGTCTGATTTGAAGTGCTATGAGTGTGGTGAGCCTGGTCACTTTGCACGTGAATGCCGTAACCGCGGTGGCACAGGAAGGCGTCGCAGCAGGAGCAGAAGTCGCAGTCCTAGATACAGGAGAAGTCCAAGCTACGGACGCAGGTCAATGCTGCTGCTTCCTTTACTTTCTTATTGGTTATAGCTTCTCTGGATGTATTAGTTGACCTTGTCCTTTTTTTGGTTTCAGGAGTTAAAGCCCTCGTGCAAGATCTCCTCCTCCTCCAAGGCGCCGCAGCCCTTCACCTCCTCCTGCACGTGGCCGCAGCTACAGTAGATCTCCACCTCCGTACAGAAGGCGTGAGGAACTGCCTTATACTAATGGGTAAAACTTATTTTTGTCTTCTTGATGTCAATATAATACAACGTTTTGTTCACATGCATGCATCTTGATTCGACCTATTGCTTCCCCTGTGGTGGATGTGGGCTCATTCAACTTATGTTCTTGTTTCTGCAGAAACGGACTGAAAGATAGACGCCGAAGCCGAAGCCGGAGCTGAGAGTTTTTACTGAGAAACTGAGATGATGACGAAGTACACTACTTAGCTTTAGGAGATTAAGAGAAGGACTGGATTGGTTTGCATTTTAACATAATGTTTAGTGTTGGAATTTTCTGATAATAAAGACCTATGCGTCTCTCTTTTTTTGAAGTTAATGTTGATCCCAAACGTAGACAACACCTGGCCATGTTTTCAAGTTCGCAAGTGACTAAAAATAATCGTAAACCAAATGATAAATGAGAACATGGTTTTGGCATGACCACCACAAATAATGAAAGCCTAGGAAAGCTGAAGAGACAAGAGCATGATCCTAGTTCGGTCCCATCCTTCACTTCCACATCATTCCACTTTTGTCTGCCGACACTTCTTTTTGCTCCACGTTTCTTCACTCTCACCGACAATAAGATGAGAGGTGATCAGAATCCACAAACCGTCTCTCTTTTGCTTGTTACATTTTTGTCAGAAAAAAAAACTAGTTCTAGTTAGTTAGTTATTTACAGTTATGATCTCTTTCCTCAAAAGTTTGAGCTTAGAGTTTACAAAAAGTCTCTGCAGTTGATTAAAACATGGATCTTGTACTAGTTCTCAAGACAAAAGCTCCTTTTAACTGCCAACAACATGTTTAAACTTTACAGACATTGTATACTTTGTATGAATCTCTGGCTCACACAGTACCTAACAAATTGAGTAATCATACAAACATGAAAATAAATTAATGGCCTACCACCACTATGGTTCCAACAATCTCATTACAGAGGATACCATCGAACATAAAAGCTTCTCTGGATTTTTCTCAGCTCATCTGCTCGCCAATGAGGTCAAGACCCACCAGAAGAAATGTGACACCTTGGAACAACAAGAAGTAGAAATGCACTCCTTGAGCTGCCAACAGACTCCTAACCGCTGCAGTGAGCAACAGAAACGCTAACGCAAGCTCTTTGTGGAATATCTTGTTGGTTTTCTTGACAGGTTTCTTTTGTTTCTGCTCTTCAAGTTGGTTCAGCTCCAAAAGCTCACTGTCCGAAACCCCTCTAAGCAACTGGCTTTTCTTGTCTAGCGTCTCTTTCTCGGTGATAGATAAAAGATCCGACTCTGATGACCTTCCAGCTTTCTTTGTGACAACCCACTCGTAAGAGCTACCTAACTGGAATAACCCTGATACCATTGCGTTGAACTTGGTGACAGACATTGTGTTCTCGAACAAGAGGTAAGGGACGATGAAAGGGAACGATTTTGGAGATGGAAGAAGGTTGAGGAAAGACATGAAGACAGGTATGTAGCAGATGACCCAAACGGGGAGCTCAGCTTCTGGTACAAACATGGTTAGTGGAAGGATTATGCAGAACAATGTGAAGGAGTAGAAAGGAAGTATGAGTTTCCTTAGAAGGAAAAAGAGAAGTATCAGATTAGCCTTCTTCCATATAGCTATCTGCAAGAACAAAGACTGATTAAAAAACTTTCATCTAGTGAAGGAGAAAAGAGTTTGTAATGTACACTTACCTTAGAGGTCAAGATTGAACCAAGACACAAGCGAAAAAGCTGCATAGGTCCTGAATGCCAACGGTGTTGTTGCTTCTTATATGCTTCGTATGACTCAGGAACTTCACAAAGGACCTGTAAATGGTTTTCACACCAGCTTAATAAAATGGTTACATGAATAGGCCTACGATTGATGAGTAGTAAGTACCTTGACATCGTTAAGATATATGAACTTCCATCCATGGAGATGAGCACGGACAGCTATATCCATATCCTCAACAGTGGTTCTTTCAAGCCAGCCACCAGATTCTTCAAGGGCTTTGATTCTCCAAACACCAGCCGTTCCATTGAAACCAAAGAAGTTCAAGAACACACCGCTCACTTGCTGCTCAACCTCAAAGTGAAAACAAAGGTTGATGTTCTGAAGACGAGTCAGCAAATTCTCGTCTTTGTTCACAAATGTCCACCTAGCTTGAACCAAACCTAACTCCGGGTTATCCTGAACACACCAATCACATCATCAACAAAGTTAGAAACCTCTCCACTTTGATAGAAACAGATGTTAAGTTACCAACAACCTTGAAATGTGGAACTGTGAGTTTGAGGAAGTCTGGATTAGGTTGGAAGTCAGCATCAAATATAGCTACAAACTCGTATGCTTCCACGTAATCACAGCTCATAGCTGACTTGAGGTTACCAGCTTTATATCCGGTTCTAACCAAACGATGCCTGTAGATTATATTGACTCCCTTTTGACTCCATTTAGCAACCTCAGCTTTAATCAGCTGCTGGATGCTTTCATCGTTTGAATCATCAAGAACCTGAACTAGGATTCGATCTTTTGGCCAATCTAGTTGACACACAGCAGATATAGATTGTTCATACACCTGAAAACAAGAAGAAGATCAAAGAGAGTTAAAGATACAAAGGTCAAAGATTGGTAACATACCTCTCTCTCATTACACATGGGAATCTGAACAAGAACCATTGGATACACATAACCACATCCCTCAGCATCATACGGTTCCTCATCAAACCTCGGCTTAATCTTCTTAAACTTGATCCAGAAACATCCCAAGCAAAGAATCAAACGGTCTACCGACTGTATAAGGAACAGCACAATACAAAACTTGGAGAGAGATTTTATCAGTGGAGCAATATAATCAGCTCTAAACCCCAACCAACCAACATAGACGAGATGAAGCAAGCTCTGGATCTCAAGCGTGCTAGTGGGGATGTGGTTTTCGAAGTAATGCCATCCTCTCAAGTAAGCAACAGTCTCGAACGCGAGAATCAGCAAGGAGAGAGTTAAGAAGAGCTTAATAGCTGAGAAAAGCCACCTGTCTCTTCCCAACCTCTCGGAGCCAAGCGGGTGAGTGAAGCTGAGGCGTTTCTTGATTGAGGCGAGGAGAGACCAGAAGACGGTGGCGAGCCAAGTGAGACATCCAACGGCTCTGTGAGCTTTGAGAAGGAGGACCCAAGTGACTTGCTTTGCGTTCTTGCGGCCTCTGCTCTTCTCCACCGGTCTGAAGGCTGAGTCTGGACCTTCGATTTCGACCACTGAGTAGTTTGGGTTCTCCATTTTGACAACGACTGGTGTTCCTTTCCTCGTGTCTTTCGCCCACCAATCTGAAAAATCCAACCTTGGAGCCATCTTATCTTCCAACAACGGAGAAGGAAAGTAGTTGAGTTTCTTAATGTGGTAAGGATCTTAAACACAGACCCAAATCTCAAAATGGGAGATTAAGCAAAACCCATTTCAGGAAACTCGAGATGGAGAGTGAATCTTCGAGAAAGGAGCGAACTTTGGATAGATAATGGAAGAAATAGTAAAACCCAGATCCCAGAAATTGGAAATCTAGAGACTGGTTTTTATATATAAACCAGACAAAGAAGCATACACAGCTCAATGCTCATTTAAAGTTTGGACCTTTTTTAAGAGAATGACAGAAGAGAGAGAAATGGGTTGGTGAGAGAGAGAGGAGTGACTCAGAGAGGAGAGAGAGAGAGAGAGTAATTAAATGCTTGGCTTTCAGAGAGAGAGAAGAAAGGTATATGTGAACTGTGAAGCTTGTAAGATCTGTCTTACAGTTTTCATGTGTGTGTTAGTGTGTTAAGCTACTTGTTTGATGGCTTCAAGCATGCAAATTCATCCCCTTTTTACCACTCTCATGTAACTTTCAACAGCACTTGGCATGTCACTGATCCTACTCTAAAAATAAAATTATTTTATAAAAAAATATAACAGTTAATGTTTTCTCTATAGGAAAACTTTTAGACAGTACTGGATGGTTGAAGACAAATTCAAATTTGTGAGAGCAACTACTTAAATTGGCAGAAGTAAGATAGTTTCAAGTGAATTACTCAAGTGTGTTCTTCTCACCGCTTCGCCTATGTGCTCCCCATGTCATTTTCCATGTGCTTTCATCAATCTTTCATTTTTTATATACATCCCTTTATTTCAGTAACCAACTGTCATCAAATTTAGAATTTTGACGGGAATGTTAGGAAGACGATACATTATAGTGGGTGACTATTATGATCAGGATGACTTTTAAGCTTTTTATATGTTTCTTTTAACGTGTGCTATTTGATGAAAATGGTATATTGTAAATACCTTAAACTATTATAAGTCCATGCCATAATCTTGAAACAGTTAGATGCAACTTAATCAACTATATTATTTCTCCAAAAAAAATTAATCAACTATATATATTTTATTTTATTTTTTACCAAAAAACTATATATTTTTTATACTTGTGATTTGTGATTTTGGAGATGTTATTAGTGGTAAATAGTTAGGAGGGAAACATTTAGTTGGTGGTTTGCTTTTTTATACTATTAATTGACGGTATCTAACCATCAAAACGGAGGGTCGAGTGTTGACTAAACTAGCAAGAAACTTTTAATATATTGCCGCTAATCATGGCGTGTTTTTTTTTTTGTAAAACAAAACAAAAAATTAAGTGGTGTGTCTTTGACAAGAAAAGAAAAGGTATGTTTAAACAAAAAAAAAAAAAAAAAAAAGGTATGATTCACCGTTCAGCAGATGGATAATCACAGTTGTTTTCTATTTGAAAAATCGGAAAGTGTCAACCAACTACTAGGTTACGCGAGTTACTTGTCGGTGGTGCTATTCACACATGTAGAACTCTGGAAGATAAGGATAGTTTTTCGCATTTTTTAAAGTTTTATTTTACTAGACACTACCTGACGTTTTACAAAAGTATTACAATATTTTTTTTAATTATATGTTTAAATGTAATTAATTTGGGTGGATTTTAAAAAAAAGAAGATTGGTTAGTTATACGTGTTTATTATGCTTTGCTTGGACCATCTATACACAAATCAATAGTCATAATACATTAGTTGAAAACTTTTTTAATGAACTACTGTTTTGGTATGGATTTTAATTTGAAATGCATAAATTAAGATGATCGCCTATGTTTTGATGTATATTTATTAGTGAGAACTTTTCAATTATGATATTCTTTGAACTATGTTATTATTTCATTCCACATGTATACACTCTCTACTTTATCGATATTTATTATAATCTAACAATACTAAAAGCTGGAAATACTCAACAAAACAGGTATGCACGTAGGATCAAAAAATCAACCAATAGAAAAAAATTTTTTGCCACGTCAGCACTACTCCAAAACCTAATGTTCTTCGTTCATTGTTGATCGTCTCCGACTATTGAACTTCGTCGTCATCGTTTCAGTTTTCTGTGATTTCACCTCCTCTGCTAATCATTTGTAACGTTTGTCTCCTACTTCTAATACTCGTTAATATCCACTATTACCGCATCAATCGAAAGATGTGGAACTGTTGTGTTTCCCTCACTGCAACACCCTATATATATACCTTCTTCACGCTTATATGTTCTTCACCTGATTAGCCAACTATATGGCCCGTTGCAACCAAGCAAGATATGGATTCCTTGCAAAACTACGAAGGTTATCTCCCTTACAAATTTGATGATATTTAAAGTCTTCATTTAGAGTTTTGTTAGACCGTGTTAATGTTGTTCATGTATTTTTGTATGATTTGTTAGGCAAAACAAGGCTGAAGTACGGGATGAGATTGTACCAGGAAGTGAGGGAGCTGAGTCAAATCGCTGAGGATAATCGGCAACTATACTGGTTTAAGAACAAGCTAACAAAACAGAACAAGCACGCCAAAGAGCTTGAGGAATCTTTGGGAATTTTGAGACAGAGCATGAAGATGCAGCATGCGCAGAACAGAGAAGAGGTGTTTTAATCTCGAAAATACACACTATGTATTGAATTCCTACTGGTAATCTTTTTAAAATTTTTTTTTTAAAAAAACCCTTGATGGTTTGAAGATGGATTACATGACAGTTTTTCCAAAGCTTAAAACAGACAGATGCATGTTAAAAGAGACGCAAAGGAACATAATTTCCAGAGGCTCCAACAGCAGGAGCATGCTAAAGTTGTTGATATAAGCAAGAGGTACGCATACATACCTACATAAATCCTGTGCTACTGGTGAAAACTAAATTCTTCTGATTTGATCTTCTTCAGGGCTTAGGAGTTCTCTAGCTTCATAAAGTTTCAAGAGAAAGAGATGAAAACGTTTATGGAGGAGAGGGAGAAGAAGATGGCAGAGATGAACAAGAGATATTTCGAGAAGATGCTTGATCTAGAGAGGGAATATGATGTCTTTGGAGCTGTTCATGATCAAGAACGGCTTAACGATGCAGATGACGCAGACTACTAGCTTTCATGTTGTGCTTTTGATATGTTTGTGAATCTGTGGAGTTTTTTTTATTGCAAACCTAATGGAAGGTCCCTTTATATTCTTTGCAGTGGTTATAAGTAGAACAACAGTAGCCGAAAAGCAGAGGGATACAACTTCATATCGACAGGTCGAGACATTGAAGCAGAAGCTAATGAAACTGATAAAAGAGAATAATTTCCTTAAACGAAAACTATCTTCTTCATAGAAGACCCAAAAACACATACTGCTCGGTAAAACAAAAACTTGATAGTCAAACAAGAAAC
>NC_027754.1:45919006-45934859 GCF_000695525.1 Brassica oleracea var. oleracea
ACTCATATAGATTCTAAAAATCATAAATATTTTATAATCCTGTAAATTTGAGCTAAATTGTAAGTAAAAACTGCAAGCTTAGTGATTTAAAGTAAAAAATATATAAATCAACTGAGATTAACAAATAATATGTAAGAAAAAAATATTTTGGATAATAACTAAGATTTAACAAAGTCTTTATTCGTTTCACATTTGACCATCATCCCATATGTATTTTAGATAGCAAAAATAATATATTGTGAGTTTTACTCATATCTAATTCAATTTACTATTTATATTCTTATAACATAGATGTAGTATATGTGTAATATATATATTAAATACAATGATATTTAAATAATTCCGGGCTACGAATACAATGATATTTAAATAATCCCGTAGCCCGGATAAAATTTCTAGTAATTGTAATTAGTGGATACAATCATTCACTATTCATTTTTTCGATTAAAGTTTTTCATTTATTTGAACAGATTTCCTATATTGTTGGGGCTATAAAGGTGTAACGATAGTCTAAAGTTTTCAATACAGAAATAATTAAGCATGATCCGAATGCATTAACTATGAAAACGAAACCCTTCGAATCAGTACTAACAAATTAATTAAAGACTCAAACAGATGTCGCTGTAATGACTTATGTGCTGTCTTTTCTAGAGATTTTTTCTTGGAGATTTTTCTTGTTTGGTTTATTTATCTTTTTGTTGTATATCTTCTTGGTGCCTTTGTTTGGTTCAGTTGTATAAATAATTGGTACTTTATTCTATTAGCATGCATTGCGAGTTGGAACGTTTGGTTCTATTAGCAAATTAATGGCTACATCGGTGCTTATCCAAAATATATTTTTCTACTTAACAATACAAAAAAAAAAAGAGATTGCTGATTCTGGTCAACTTAGTACTTTACTTGGGTCCATTTTGTTGATCTTCAGTTCCAGTCTAAACTTGATCATGAGTTCCAAATATCTTCTCTCCTGTCCCAATATCATATTGTCAGAGACCTTGAACCAAAACAAACGACAAAAGAAAAAAAAAAGACAAGTTCATCAGAAACCAGATCACATACCTAAGACTTCAAATTCATGCAGCGAAGCCTCTAAATTATCTGCCTTCTTATTTATCTCAGACCGAAACTGTTCGCAAACTGGTCAAAATGTACTGTTCCTTTGAATCGAGCTCAGAGCGAAACGGTCTTACACTGGTTAAAGTGTCTACAATTCTCTGTCTCAACTTAGCCAACTGATGTGTCACAGACAAGTCACCATGCTCAGGGACTGGACTTGTGAGTGGGGTAAGAGGATTCTCCTTCTGAAGCTGTCTTCTCCATCTCGCTATCAAGGCTGCAGCATTCGAGGAACCTGAGGACAAATTGAGAGTTACACAAATAGCAGTGGTTTCCAAAAATAGAAATATTAAGAACACGTATAATCATCACCTCAGCATCCTTTCTAACATAATGAAGAATAGGTGAAAGCAACTCTGGAGGTATATCATCGCTTTCTTGTAACACAAGGGACATAATGTTCTCCATATCTAAAGATACTTTGATTGGATGGTGATCCCTGAATGAAAAAAAAAAATATATAGATTCATCATCAGTCAGACATAAGCAACACACAGTAATCAAGTTGTGAAGCTCGATTACAGAACAGGTAGAGATAGAAAACTATAGCATCAGAAAGATATATACTTTCCATATTAGAGTTCAATTTGTAGCAGAAAAGAGCTTTATTAGTTTGTACCTTAGAGACTTGAGAAAATGCTGGAACATCTCAATAATAAGTGCGGTGAGACAAAGAAAGCAGTCGAGTAACCAAGAGAGAGAGAGAAAAAAAAATAAGTAAAACAAGAAGCGTACCCTAATTTTTTTCATCATCATATGGAGCATATATGGAGCAGTTATTCTCATAAATGCAGGAAGTGATAGAAACTTTCACATCGACATCTGAATGCTTGAAGAGTCTTTAGGGAAACATCAAACTCCAACACTTTCATTTGGATATTTATAGTACAAATAACCACAACTTCTTCCATTCTGTATCTGCCGAAGTCCAGTCCGGCCAGATCAACGAACCAGTGGAAGAAAATCTCAAAATGGCATAGTAGGTAGTTGTTGTTCTCTTTGCAAAATGTAACTTAACTTTGTCATTGTTGTTTGCTCTGTGTCTATTGTTGACTCTGTAGTGTATCTTGACAAGTTCAGTTACAGTTTGCGAAGGAGAACAACAACTACCCTACTGTTGTCATCTACTGGTTCATTGATCTGGTCCGAGTAGAGTGGAAGGAGTTGTGGACTTTGTGGTTAGGATCTTTTACTACGGAGCCAAAAAAGTTCTTGTTCCACCTATGACCATAAAGATTCATGAGTTTAATATCAAAAAAGAAACTTTGTTTTGCAAAAACAGAATAAAAATGCAGAGGAATATATATAGCTTGAACCCACGTCAAGAAGCTTGACAGCAGGTAGTGGATCAACAAGCTTTTCCCCATATTCAAAAAGCTTCTTCTCGAGGGACATGACTTTTTCTTCCTCGCCCTAGGGTTGCATAAGAAGGGAGAATATTATGGGAAGAGAGAGAATCTTCTGCTGCGTTTTACCTTTCTCTTCACATGATGATGACACGTGTTGGTAGCATTTCTCAACCGTTCTTATCCCGCCTTCAGTATTTCTTTTTTAACCTTTTCTTATTTATAAAAAAAAAGTCCAAAAGACTAATTAAAATCCTCATTAGAACCTCTCTAGACACTTTTCAAATTATAAATGAGTTTCATCTTCATCAAATTTAAATATTATACTTAATAAAACACCATTAAAATACTAATACTTTTTGTTTTTTTTGGTAAAAATACTTTTTGTTTTTTTTGGTAAAAATACTTTTTGTTTTTTTTTGGTAAAAATACTTTTTGTTTTTGATACTCAGTTTGAGATTAAAACCATTGAGATTACTCTAATACATATTTATGGTAAGTTTCTCAGACAGTGTTTAACCATTAAAATAACTTAAATTAATTTGATTTTTGCGTAATATTTCTACTTCCGAACGTATATTTTTTTTTCCAGAAAGTGTTTCTATTTATACATTGTCATTGTCGTCATTCTAACAAGTTTCATTTTCAAATCATATGGAGCTTAATCATGTGATATGTGTGTTTTTGCTCTTGTTTAAGTTATTTGCTTCGGACTTTTAGATTTAAGCAATTTATTTTAATAAAATTCTTTTTTTCTTAAAAATTATATGCAGATAAGTCCACTAAAGTATAAAAGTCCGATATATATACACATTAATTATGAGTTTAGCGAATGATATAATTTTGAGCAACAACTAGAAAAAAATTCAATCAATCCCTTCTTTATCAACTTAAAATTGTTTAGGTTTGAATAAGATACTTATGACTAAACAAAAATCTCAAAGTAGAAACGCAAGAGAAGTAGATGTTTCATGTGAATTTCTAAAGTCCATCGTCCTATCAAAAGCACATTGTTCATTTTCTGATCTTGTCCCTCCAAACTTTTCAGATCTTCACATGCTTTAGACTTGATTGATGTTGAAGAGTTTGCTGATTCCCATTATCTTTTCCCCTGCTTGTTCCAACATTACACTTGTCAAAAAAAACGTATACCAAAAAGATAAATATTAAGACATTGTTCGTGGGCTGCTTAGATTAACATACCTAACACATCAATTTCCAGCAGCGCAGCTTCTAGATTACGTTCCTTCACCTCGAGCTCTGACCGAAACTGTCTTACATCGGTTAAAGCATCCACGACACTCTGCTTCACCTTTGCTACTTGATCAGAGGTAGAGCAAGGTTGAGGAGGTTGCTTGGGCTGCAAGTTTGATGGACCAGCACTAGATCTGTTTGATGCCCTAGTACGGTGAGATGGTCCTCCTACTGCAGAAACTCGAGCTTTCTTTTGTACTTTAGTTTCCTTTTCTTCTTCATCTCGTGACGCTTGAATCATCCTTGGCTGTGGAGTCTTATAGCCATCACATGATGCTTCCTTTATTTAAAACACAATTCTTTTTAGCATAAAGATTTTCTCCAAACAAAAATCCAGAAACATGAAATGAGAGCTAATTGGTGTTAACCTTGGAGCAGATCTTGAGAATAGGATTAGGTCCTCCTCTGATAGCTTCTAGTGTGAAGGAATCACCAATTTTCTTTATACCATTGGCTACAAAACAATTTCTTAAACCTCTAATGTAGAATAGCTCACGTCCCTTCATGTTACCTAGATGTAACTTCCACTCTATTCCATCTTTGTTCACTATAGTTATCTTTCCCGCTTCATTGATCCCATTAGCTCTTCCGAATGATGCAGGTACTCGCTTTAACAAAACTCAACCCATTTTAGACAATGACAAAAAGAAAAAAAAAGAAGACAATATGTGTTGGAACTTACAACTCGACCTGACTTAAACATGTAAGGTTTAAGTTCTAATGCCACGATCTTGTTCTGATTCATTGAAGCAGGCTCTGAGCAGTCTTCGGCTTCAATCTCATCATCACCTTCAGTGTTGGGACACAACTGTAGCACAGGTTTTGTTCCGGTTTGGACAAATTTGAATCTACGAAAAGATTCGGCTTTGATCCCATTTGCCTTGCAGAAACTTGTCCAGCCATTACGGACAAATGCTTGACCAGTTGATTTGTGGTGTGTAAGATCAAGAGTCCAAGACTTTCCATGTTCGTTCCTTAGATCGATCTCACACTGTCTGTTGTTCAGACCATTTGCCCTCGCAAATTTGCTTGGAAGATACTGCAGCATCGAGACTTGATAAATCATACGTAGCAAAACATGAGAATAATTATATTGAAAAGATTCAAGTGTAATTATTAAGTTATATTTTAACCATATGGTTTCGGTTTAGGCTTGAAGGTGTGGCGTGCGCAACAAGATAAGTGTTTTCGGATGAACATTCTGTTTCTGTTCTTGCTCTCTTCTTCGACAAAGTTTTATTTGGATACAGTTCCTCTTCCGATGTCGCATCATCATCATAACCAACATCTTCATCACCAATATCTTCATCATCATAAACATCATCATCAAAGATATTGTGTTCATCATCATCATCAGAAGCTTCAGAGGTAGACGAGATGAACTGAATCTGCTGAGTGAATCTGCGTCCGAACGGTGTAACGTGGAAGACCATGTCACCGTCCTGCCTGAAGCTCAAAACGTCGTCGCTTCGTACACAGTGGTGATCAGAGAAGTGTTTCCATCCACGGGCGAATCTCTGACCATCCAACTCAACTTCCCATGTTCTGTCCGAAGCATCTGAAGTAAGTTTCAGTTTTGTAGACTGAATGTTACCCTTTAAGTGATTCGAAACAAAGGAATCAGGAATCATCTGCAAAAACAACAACAATAATCAAATTTTAGCAAATAAAAACAACAACAACAACAAGGGAAGAACCATATGTTTTTTTTTTTTTTTTTGCTAAAAAGACAAAACCATATGTTAAACTGTAACAACAGAGATTATAAGAGATAAGAAGAGAAGGTACAGGGTTTGAGTTTTGTCCGGACAGATCTAAGATGAAGATTGGTTTCTTGGTTGAGGAAGCCATAACTGGATCCACCATTGTTGAATAATCTCTAAGGAACTCTTTTTTGAAGTTTTACCAAAATAAAACTCTTTTTTGAAAGCTGTTCCTTTGAATTCGTCTTCCTCGGGATTATACTTGTGGTTTACCACCACAGAATTGAAAGTTCATTTATTATTTTCTTTTACGAAGTCGTAACGCCGTTCTTTACTGTAACAGATTATTAATTAATGACGGAGATATTTTCTGTAATTCTTCAACAAACGCCTTGCAGTTATTTTTCGGAAACACTGAACAGCATGAAGTTTTGCCAGCGACTGGTCATCTCTTTCAATCTACTTAAAATAAAAGAAATGAAATTACCATATTTAGTGTGTTAATAATTAGTTAAATTATTTTTAATATCAGAACTGGAGTTATTTTATATTATGGATGAAGGTAAGGGTTGGGAGTGTTTGTGTGGAGCGAATGAAGTAGTCGCAGGAGAGTCTCTAACTCTGGAGATACAATATAACTTGCAGTGAACGTTTGGGCTTCTCTAAGTTGAAATTACTAAACAAAAGACTTGTACTCAGATGGAGCAACCACCATTTAAAAATGAGTATCGAGGACACAAGTTTACAGTCATAGTCTTGAATTTTTTTATTAGCATAATAGATCAGTGGGACTAAACGGTGGAAACAAGAGCCAAACTAATGGACTAGGTAACTACAATCTAATTCTCCAGCACTAAAAGTCTGAGAAAATCTTTTTTGAAACAAATACTTCAAATAAAACAGAGTTTACAAAAGTCTGGATGATCTTCAACTCCACATTTAAACTTAGTTATTACTTGAGGATGTTGTTTTATTCCTTTGTATTTTCCTCTCTGTGTGTCAACATGGAACTGTTAGTAAATAGAGAGTAGAGCTAAAGATAAACTATAAGAACATATATCAAATTAGTGAAATTACACTATCTTACCTAAGTTGTTGATTTCCTGCAATGAATCTTCTAGTTCTTGTTCTTTTGTCTTTAGCTCTTCACGACACTGTCTGATACTAGTTAAAGTACTTACAACGCTATGTTTCACCTCAGTCAACAGATCTGAGACAGAGCAAGGTTGCTTGTTCTGTAAGTTTTCTTGATTTGCATTGGTTTTGTTAGATGCCCTAGCGCGATGAGAGGGTTCTCCTTCTTCAGTTGTTTTCTCCCTTATTTCCTGACTCCATTTAGCTCGTTTGTGAGCACAAGCCTCTGCTTCAAATGGTGCCTGCTCCATCTGAGTACAAGTCGTTTCATAACTTTAGGCAAAACCTAAAACGTAAGGTTGAACGCAAGTTATTTGAATTTCATAACTAACCTCGGAGCAGAACTTGAGCATAGGACTTTCGCCTCCTCTGATCAACTCCAAAGTTAGAGACTCCCCTGCTCTTACTTCATTCACGTCACAGAAGATTCTCCAGCCATTACGACTCATAATGTACATGTACATAATAGATACGTTTGTTTTTCCAACCTTAAGCTCCATTACCCACTCATCACCCTTTTTATCTACCATAATTATTTTCCCCGGCTTGATGAGTCCGTTCCCTCTCGTGAAATTTGCTGGTAAATGCTGCAAAAAAAAAAAGATTTAGAATTTAGAAACTCAAATTCAAGGCCGGTCCTGAACATTTGGTGAAGCATTGCCATATGTAATAGAGGTTGAAGATCATGAGAGAAATGTGTAAAATATCTGTATATTCAATCTCACTAACCTCCAAAACTGTTATTTACAAGTATATATAGAGAGTTTACTAAACAGAACTAAACCATCTTAATTTACATATACAATGGTAAACCGAACTAAACCATCTTAATTTACGTATACAATGTAACCAATATAAACCAAGCTGGATCTACACGAATTGATGACGAAATTGAAGAGTTTGTGAAAAAATCGAATCGAAATCAGAAAAAACGAGCTGGAATTGCTCTGATAACATAATAGAGATTGAAGATCATGAGAGAAATGTGTAAAATATCTGTATATTCAATCTCGTTAACCTCCAAAACTGTTATTTACAAGTATATATAGAGAGTTTACTAAACCGAACTAAACCATCTTAATTTACATATACAATGTAACCAATATAAACCAGCTAATAATATGGCTCCCAAAATTTTAGAAAAAATTAAATATATATAATCTTCCAAATTTGTGAAAAAAATATATAAAT
This sequence comes from Brassica oleracea var. oleracea, assembly GCF_000695525.1. Classification (NCBI taxonomy): domain Eukaryota; kingdom Viridiplantae; phylum Streptophyta; class Magnoliopsida; order Brassicales; family Brassicaceae; genus Brassica; species Brassica oleracea. The sequence continues at coordinate 45,926,751 of NC_027754.1, forward strand.
CCTTACCAAACTGTTTATAACCCCCAAAATTTAGGACCGATCTTACTCAAGTGTGCTAAAGATACCAGACATAGTGGTGCGAAAAGCTACCTGTTTACCGGTCTCAAAACTGCTTGACGTAGGAGTTAAAGTCACAAACCTTGTCAGATTCTTCTCAACTTCTTTTTCTGAATCAGAAAATGAAACGTTTCAAGAATAGAAAGTCTCAACTGAACGTGTATGTACAGTACATTAAACCGATGATTCAGTTTTATACCTGTTCCAACACTCTCTTCTTCCTCTTCTTGGCGGCGACTACCAGAGGGTGTGTATTGGATCTCACAGTAGCTGGATCCTAAAGCAGTGACATTGAACAGCATGTCTCGTTCGAGTCTAAAGACGACAAAGTCACCGACTCGAAGAGCATGTGCCTCAACGAACTCCTTCCAACCTTGAGTGAGTCTTTGGCCTTTCATCTCCACTTTCCATGTTTTCTCCGAGGCATCAGATCTCAACGTTACCGTCTTGCCCTCCTGTTTTCCCTCAATGTGTCCGGAGAAGAACTTGGCAGGAATATTCTGCAGCAGACAAAACAGTTATACGTAAGACTATCTATAAGGAAAAAATAGACGGAGAGATTCATACCAGGTGACTCTTGGAATGGGAAAGAAGCGGCTGGAAGAAGTGTGGGGTTGCCGGAGATAAGAGTGATGCATTCACCATTTCAGATCACTTCAACAAACCCAAGTTACAAGATAGTACAAAGAAAGATTGTTGTTGTCTCTTCACATTTCACCGGTTCATTTTCTTCTTTCTCACAATAAATGAACTCAGAGAGACTTAAATGTTTTGCACAATTTCCTAAACCAAAGATAAAATATTAATTGTAAGCTGTAATTCAAATCGTTACAAAAGATAATGCCTAGCTAGATTCAGTTTATAACATTTTTTTATCAATACTACAGGTTTTACCGCGTTGTCTATAGAACTTATATATTTTTAAAATCACACTTAAATATAAGGTTATATTATATCATTTCTTTGTTTTGATATAGTATTTGACAAATTAAAATGAATTGTTTTGAAAGATTATAATTTTTTTGTTTGGCATATCATTAACTTATATTTTAATATATATTTTAGATGTAAACAGAGTTACCCAAGTTTCTATTAATCTTTTGGTAATCATGTTTGACTCTTTATTAAAAGTTCAAATACTCTATATTTAATAAAATTTTAATATTTTCTGTTAGTTTTATGTATCATATATTTTTTATATATCATCTAATTTGATTTTAAAACTATTATTTGAAAATATGTAAATAACCTTCATTTCATATACTACATATATAAATATCCAGACATATATATATATATATTTCATAAATGTGTAATCATTTTGAATAATTTTTTTGACTCATTTTGAATGCTTAAATCTGTAAAGTTTGATGACAAATAACAATGATTGAATAAACTTATAAATTTTTGAAACTATAGTTTATTTTCAATATTAAAAATTTTAGTATTATTTTAATAAATAAGGATTTATTATTTAAAAGGGTAAAATCTGTAGGAGATTTTAATATGAACGTTTCATATTTAGATACTGCATAAAAGTACATGATGATTTGTAATGCGATTTACTGAGCATAATCAAAAACCATAAAAGAAATTTTTTTTTTTAGTTTAATACGATATGATTGATTTTTTTCAGTGGTACACACCACAAGCCGCAAAGTTATGACGGACTTTTGGACATGTAGGTTTTGACAGATTTTTTGGACATAGTTAAACATACATTTTTTGTAGTGTGTAATTATGATTGATCTAATTGAAAAAAAAAGTAATTATGATTGATTTGTTTCAGTGGTTCACACCACATGGCACAAATTTGTATGTTTTTAATTTAATTTTTAAGTGATTTTTTTTTAATTTAAATATGATTCTTTAAAATTTTGAAAAAAATTTAAGACATAAGTTGGCCAAAAAATTACAAAGAAAAGAACAAAAGTTGGCTAGGAAATCACACAAAATTAAAGGCGTAACTATTCAAAGTGTGAATATATTTTATGTGATACTATGGCTATCTCAAAATATATAACCTACAATGGTTAATTCATAACTATATAAGCTGATTCTTAAACATCTCATCGACATGTTCGAGATTAAATCTTTGCTTGATCTTAGCTTAGCAGCTAAAATATAGCATTCCAGAAGAAATTAAGTTGGCCCTACGTTCACATTTATAAATAAAAAATATATAGCAAATTCATTTCGTTGAATGACTTGTGGTTACTCCAAAACCTCATTATGTTCTTTGTTAGCAAAGTTTCTAGTTCGACCACTGGCACAATAGACAGAGTTTACAAAGATTCTATAATGTGTCTACTGCAGTGCAGTTGTTATGCACTTTAGCAAAGTATGAGTTACACAACTGAGAATGAAGATATCTTTTAAACCAAGTATATCACTATTTCCTGAAGAGAAGAGGAAGAAAAAACAATCTATAAAGGCAATTTGTTAGGAGACTGGTCGTGATGACATCAGAGAGAAGAAAGATCACTCATCCAACCAAAATCCTTGAGAAATCATTTCCTGTACCGAGAGTACTGATAATGTCAACAGGAGGAATTGGTGATGTTCCTTCTTTGTAAAACTCTCCTAGACATCCAAGAACTCAACCAACGGCACCGTCACCTCCTGCATTCTATAAACCAAACACCAAATCACATTTTAATAGTTGAAAACAATAGTTAAGAAGATATGAGACTGGTTAAATATGCGTTTACTCACCATAATCCCCAACCCATAGCTCTGCATTTCCACATTCATCTAATTCCGCTGCCCCACTCTTCAAACACGCCAACCCATATTAAACAAACTCATGTGGCTTCAGTTTCTTGCTTAACCAATGAAAATTTCAATATCATAACCTAATCGATCCAAAATAAAAATAAATAACTTTAGATCAAACACCTGTTTTCACAAAAACAGGACTTTAGATGAAACACTGATTAAAACTCCAATATCAAAACCTAATCCAAAAAAACTTCACACAGTTCCAAATATAATAATTTGGTTCGCGTTACTTAGGTTCATCATAGACGGTTATAGATCTATTCTAAAATTGATTCAGCAACATTGATCATGTTTGCTTGTCTATTGCTGAAAACTTCTTCAAGCGACTCATGACGGTGTATCTGGTGCATTCATGGAAGGCCTGGAAAACTAAATAAACCAAGGTTAAGTTACATATCTTCTTAAACTATGGAGTTCATGATTCTACTTATGCAAGATTTGTTGAGCAGCAAGACTTCGCTTGGGTCCCTCTCGAGCATCTTTCTTATCAGATATTAGCCTTTTAGACACTTGTGACCTAAGATCTGATGATTAATCAAGTGTACCCTCCCAAACCGCACTCAAAGATTTCTTCTTACGTTTCTGTTTAGATTAATAACAAACATGAGAAAACCACCAAAAACATAAAATTTTGTCACAACCTTACCTCACAAACCAAAGCTGGAGCCAGAGTAGCATTCAAATCATCGCACCCGTGCTCCAAATAAGTGGTTATGGATCGTAATCCTTGGTCAGAACTTCAGCTGAAATGGAGAATGGACTCCCAACCGCATCCGTGAAGTGTTCTCCTTTAGACAACAATATACATCTCAGGAAAACAGGGCAACTCAAAACAAATATGCCAACATAAGGAAAATAGCAGGCTTGAGGAACATATATAACCCAAACTGAAACAAAATAATAATATGGATATTGGCTTAGCAAGAAGATCATTACTGAATAAGGTTCACCAGACCTCAGGCTGCATCTTCAGCAATTTGAAGCCGTTAAATTAAACTGAGTCTCCATTCTCGTGGTACTACCCCAGAAAAAGAAACGCTTGATTCTTATCTGGAAGAAAAAAAACCATTTTGTTAAGTTTCCAAGGTAGTATATAAAAACCATCGAGTCTGAGATTGTAAATCGCAATTGATTTCCACTCCCTTCTCAATTGATGATTATTTTGAGGTGGAGAATTAGTCTAAGCGAAGAGATTTGGAGAAGAGGTATATGAAGCTATAAGTTTTAGGGAAGGGCAAGAGTTGAATAGCCATTATTGTTGCAGCTAATAATGAGCATTATGATTCATGAATGTGGAAAGGTGACGTTTCAAATGAGGTTCAGAGGAGGTGAAAAGGGGAGAGTTACGCCAACGTGAATGGAGAGGCGAAGAAGACGAAGAGTTAATTTTTTGAAACCACACGAAAGCCTAGTTTTGATTTTTTAGTTGAGAAAGCAACTATAGTGAAGTGGCAGAATAACACTTTTTCATTGGTTGAAATTTTCATGTTGATGTGGACACTCTCTCTACTCACCATATTTCCCTTTTAATATTGTAAGATCCACACCGGTTCTTGTCTGTTTAAAGTATCATGTCTCTGGTGTATTGATAGATACAAACTATGTATGAGTAATGTCTTTATCATAAATACGAAAGGAGACACAAAAATCGAGTTTAAAATGGGTTTCCAACTACTAAAAGACTAAAACATAAGTCACCCTTGTCATGGATTAAAACGACAACTGAACTATAAACTCTAACTAACTTGTCTTGAATGCCGGTGAAGCCAAAAAAAAAAAGTAAAACAAAAACTAGAAATGTGATTCTCAAGCTTTTAAAGCAGTAAGGGAAGGCTTGGCAGTTGCATCAGAGTTTTCGGGTTATGTATTTTAGAGCACCATTATCCCAGTTGTTTAGGGTGCTTATCAACTGTGGTCCCACAAAAACAACAAACGTCGCAGCTTCTGAGTCCAAATTAAGCGCCGTGTTTTTTCAGTGCTTGCACTGTTTTGCAGGTCCCACTGACACGTGGCAGTCCGCGATTAGTTCGTTTTTAATTTTTTTTTTTAAATCAGACAAAAAACTAAAGAAAAAAAAAAATTAAATGGGGTGCTAGGGTTAATGGTGCTCTTAGGGCTGACGCATTTAGTTTCTTTTTTATTTTCTTTTATAGTATCTGATAAATATAAAACACAAACACATAATTGTATCAACCGAAATTTTTGATTCCCTTTCTCCCACTGGATTGTTCGTCTCTTCTGTAAGTGATTCGATGTTGATCTATAGTTTAACTCTGCGTTGAATGTTTTTGACTTGGTGTTTTTCGGAAATCAAATTTGAGTTGTGTGTAAAATTTGCTTGCTACACCATTTTTTTGTTAAGTCACTGTCATGGTGTTGTAGTTCATAAGGGGAGAATATTTCAATACCTTATGCACATCATAGCTAACAATGATCATCAGAATGCTAGGAAATGTCTGGTTTTGTTTTGGAGCTTAAACATGTTATGAATCTCGCGGTGAAAGGAAAATGAAAATGTACTAACTTTGACTGCCGTTGTTTGGTTTGTCACTGTTAGTGTCTCGAATGCCTTGGCCTAAGGAGCATTGACATTTTGCCACTTCATTTATATATGAATTTAGATCTGGCTTAAAGTTTTTTCCCATAATTCTCGCAGGTTTATGAAACACAAATTCCCCAAAATGCTATAGCATATTTTTTTAAGGAAATTTTAGTTTGTTCTGCGGTTAAAAAAGTTTGACTTTGTGGGTTTTGGGAATCCAGTTGAGCTATGGGTAAAGTATATTCCGTGAAAATGCTATTTTGCCTGCTACTTCCTCTTATGAATTCACTATCTTAACGGGGGCAGATTTTTAAAGCCTTTTACTGTATATCATAGTGGACAAGATCGTCATGATCCTAGGAAAATGCATGTGTTCGTTACTTAAACATGTAATGAATCTTGAAGGAATTAAAAAACAAAACGGGAAAGGTAAATGAAATGTGCTAACTTTGACTGCCATTGTTTGCTTCTTAATGGTTATTTATGGAGCATTGACATTTCTTCACTTGGTTTATGTATGACTTTGTGTCTGGCTGAAGGAACCTTTCCCACAATCCTTGCAGGTTTCTTTGGTCTCGGTTCTCCTTCAAGAAATGAAACATGCATTTCCCCAGTGCAGTAACACATACTATGGCTGCAGCGACAAACAAAACCCAAAAACTGTCCATGCCAAGTTTCCGGAAACAATTCAGATGGATTTGGGTCGGGGCTGGTGAGTGGATCTGGGCAACTTTCATCTATTTTCTTGAACCACGCGCTCTCCAGTTGGTTTGCCTTGTTCGACTCTTCCACTTTTAGAATGGCTCTTGAAACATCAGCCACCAGAGGGGATCCAATGGGAAAGACCTGCACAATAAATTCATGAGTTGAAGAAATGCTCCAATAGAGAGTGTTTTTTGCAAAGGTGTATGAGACTTACAAAGCCAAACCCATCGACCTTGAATGGTGTTTGAACCATTTTATACTTGTTACAGTGCTGTCCGAGAAAGAGTCTCACATATGGCAATTCCATGAAAACTGCAGAAACACCTCCCTTCGCTGGTTCTGTGTCCAGTAGCTCGTGACACTGTTCTGGAGACCCATAGGTCACGAGATTAGCATCTGAGAAACCTGATTCTCTGAGTCTTCCCAAAATAAAGGGACTACGTTGATTTCCCACGCGCTCTCCCTTCGCCAGCAAGCTGTTTATGTTGGTCGGAGAATTGTTGGTAGTGAACCAACGGGGTTTGGGCTAGTGGCACTTGAGAGATAACCCTAATACAATGAACCTGCAGTTCGATCTCTGTTGGCTACCAGATAATTTAACATTGCACTTCTTGGTCATGGTTAATTAAACAAAAAAAAAATTGTTGGTAATATTTTACCCCAAGGTACACTTGGTAGACCATAGTCTCGTAATCCATATCTTCTACAGGAAAGAAGTCATAGGAAACATCATAAGGCATCGCTTGAATAACAGACTCAAAGTAGTTGATGCAGAATCCACTGAATATTGTTGAGTTAGTGATAGGATCCTTTGTACCCTTCACGAACTGCGGGAAATGGTTATTAGTTGGGACTCCAATCTTCAGCCTTTTCCCATATGTCGGAATCTCCCATCCTTTGGGCACAAAGGTGGTCTCTCCAGGCCATGTAATTGGTCTGAGTCGATATTTCCAAGTAGTGAAAGTGGTCGTGGTAGCTTGTCTTTGGTCTACGTTCTTCAAGAGATCATGTTCTTTCGTCCAGTATCCTATGGTCCTTCCTCCATGACCATTCGCGTTAACAATCTCAAACACTGACGGCTGCAGTTCTCTAATGATAAATCGGAAATCACCAGAAAGACCTTTGAACCGGACTTTAGAGAGTGTCTGGAGAAGTTTTGGACCGTATTGAGATACACCAAGACCTTGAAGACCAGACATGTTCCTCATGGTGGCATCTGTCTTGACAAAAATCAAATTTGATGTCCCAGCTTCTTCGATGGCCAACGCAAATGCAGTGGGGGCATCATAAGCCCAAAGTCCATACACGCTCAGGTCAGAGACTGTGAATCTATTCTTCCATTTAGATTTAAATGCTTCAAGCTTGTCGGATCTTGGTACATACTCGCTTTGTTTCATTATAAGTGTCGTTTTAGGTTTCGGCACACGGATTAAGGAAACAATTAATTTTGTACATTTCCTATAAAAAAAACATTATTACCTATACACCTAACCATATTTCAACTAATAGAAAAATAAATTTTGCATAAAATTAATAAATTTTGCATTGAAAATCGAAAACGACACTTATTTTGTAGCGAAAAAAAATCTTTAAAACGACACTTAATATGAAACGGAGGGAGTATGTCTTAACACCCAAGACCCCCTGCATTGCATCAGTTTCCGTCTCTTTCATGAGACTAAGACCATCTGTAATGCCGTTGGTAAGTAGTGGGTTTGGGCTTGGGCTTTAAATCAAAACGAGGGCAGGGGTGTCTTTCCCCTGATCTTATCTTGATAATAATTAGGTTACGGACGAAGCTCGATTCCTTACTTTTCTTCTGTTCATGTTCCGTGGTCGGTTTCTCGAAGGGTTTGCCTGATTGCGAGCTTCCTCTTGTTGCTGAGTCCTCAGATCATCGCCCTGGGTGTGTGTTTAATTTAGGTAATTAGGATCCCCTTTATTTGTTGCTTTTTTCCTAATTCTATTTTCAAAATAGGTGTCGTTTCCTTGGATCCGCACGAATTCGTTAGGTGTTCCTTAGA